>NW_008668383.1:1451-51946 GCF_000695815.1 Acanthisitta chloris
TCTGCAAACAGTGTAGATACATGTAGATATTTGTAGATATATGTAGATAATCTTATTTCATTTAAATTGAAAGACAATGGACAGTGACATTTATAAAAGTTTTTCGTCTTCTTTCCTTCCTTCATTTCTTGTTTTATTTGCGTATATTTGTCAGTTGGTCTGCTCTGGAGTCTGAACCTCCCCTACAAAATGAGGTCATTTAAATAAGGAGGGATTGTAGTCTGAGCAAATGGTGAATCTCCATAGGTGATTGCTCCCTCCCTTCAGTCCCTGAGCTGCCCGTGGTTGTGGTGATCCATCATTATACAACAGTTTGCAGGGTTAGAATGGACCTGTTTGTATTGGTAAGCACCTGTTTCCTCTAGACACACATAGACTGACCCAAGATGCCAGGACTAAACTGTGCTCTTACCAAAAGTGGCTCACGGTCCTTGCCTTGACTGTAGGAATTTTAATTTCTATTTGTTGGAAGAAGAGAAAATCACAGGACTGTAGCCTATGGCTGTGGGCTGTGGGCCCTCAGGATCACTAGTGTGTTCTCTGTGCTAGGGAACCACTACAGAAATCCTGGGGCTGAGTGAGAAGGAGACACCATACAGTTGTGCCAAGGCTACAGTCTGAACTATGAAAATGGTATTTCTAACCTTGCTTTTAGGCCATCAGTATGCAAGGTGCTTTTATATTTTAGCATGAAGCATATTAACAATCCATTTCATGTTATGTTTTATTCCTTAAATCAAGATTCCTTGGGACTTTGAGTAGTGTTCCTCCTTCCATAGCTACATCTGTCCCACCGGATGGGAGCGTTTACAGGTACAGAAAACAAGAAAGGTTATTTTTCTATCACAACAAAAAAATCACTTCAAACCAGCAAAACCCTCTTAACACTGCACATTGACCTATAGAAGCCTTCAGAAAATCTCAGAAAACCTGTAACACTTTCATTTCATATTACTTGTCAGCCAGTTATAGGCTGCATAGGCCATGCCTTACCTGTGTATTGCAGATTCATTTGACAAATGACTTTGTATGATTTAATTACATGTCTGGTTAAATTTCACTCAGTACATGCTGTCACCAGGGTCCAGGGCACATACTTGGAAAGAAGGCAGCAGGATTTCCAGGCAATACTTCCACTTGTGGTCACCTCCAGTCACACGAAACACTGTGTATTTAAAAGCTGCTGGTAAAACAGGCCCAAGCAGAGAGTTTTACAAGCACCCTTTGTCTCTTCCAAACAGGGCTAGAGAACAAATTAGCCATGCAGGTTGGTTTTCCAGAGGAACAGGCTGAGTTTTCTGATTGCTCCCGAGGTCTGCAAACCGCATCACTTGCCCCACTGGATAAATACAGGTTTAGGCACGTGCAGAGGAAACAAGGGCAGCCTTTGCTTGGTCACTTACCCCAAACACTGGGGTAGCTCTGGTTTTCAGAAATGGCTTTTTGATGTTGTTGCTTTTAAGTTTTCCTTGTTAATGGATCTGACTAAAAATGGCTTTCTGATGTTGTTGGTTTTATGTTTTCCTTGTTAATGGATCTGACTAAATTCAGTGTAGGATAGGAGCATGGGGATGAGACTTCCGTGTGCTTGCAGTGTTCATGCACATTCTTTACTCTCCCTTTATCAGGGAGACTCCCTGATAAGGAGGCCCTAGAACTGCTTTGGCTAGAACTGTGAAGGTGGTCCCCAGTAGATGCCCTGATGTTGTTGGTTTTATGTTTTCCTTGTTAATGGATCTGACTAAATTCAGTGTAGGATAGGAGCATGGGGATGAGACTTCCGTGTGCTTGCAGTGTTCATGCACATTCTTTACTCTCCCTTTATCAGGGAGACTCCCTGATAAGGAGGCCCTAGAACTGCTTTGGCTAGAACTGTGAAGGTGGTCCCCAGTAGATGCCTCTCAGCATCCTGTGCTGTTGGCATCTCTTCAGTCCATCTCAAGCACACATACACATGGCCATGGCCAGGGGAGCAAATACTTTGGCTTCCATCATGCTACAGTAGCTTGCAGTGTGGAGAATGACCCGAGGACTATAGTGAGCACAAAAAGGTATTCTGCAGGCACCAGGCTGCTGGGGGACAGTGTGGGTCTCCCACGAGCTGGGGACTTCCAGTGCAACCCTACAAGGAGCAATGGCTAGTAGGGCTGTGTGGCTCAGGGCCACCTCAGCTGGAGTGCTGTCCTTCCCTGTCAAATTCCTCCTCTCCAGAGGGCGGATTTCATCCTGCCTGTGATGCTGGATCCTTCACCAAGGGACAGCCACACCTTGATCTGGACTGTAAGGAATAAGAAAAGCAGGTTCACTTGTGCTGCGTAACATTCTTCCCGTTTAAGGGGATCCCTGTAGCCGCTGGAAACACGTTAGGCACTCCAAGGTTAGGTTTGGGGGGATGGAAGCTGAGCCCTGCCGCATGGAGGAGTCTGGAAGAGGTAAAGCAACAGGACCTGCAAAGCAGGTTTCAGTACCTTCGTCCAAGGCGCTCTAGGAGCTGCTGTCAGCCTGTTGAACGCGGCTGGGCTGGAGGGTGGGGAGGGGGGGAAGAGTGTGTGTGTGCGCATAAATGTGCTGGTTCTTGCTGCTCTGCGTTCTGGGGTTTGGTTTCCTGATGGGTTGAAAGCAAACGTGGGTATGCTGCAGCTGCACCCTTCGTTCGCGGAGAGCCGGAGCCCTGCCCGGAGATGCAGCTCCCAGCCTGAAGAGCCGGCTCCCTCCAGAGGGAACAGCCGGGCATGGCACGCGCCAGAAACGAAACCCTGGAGAAGTTCTGCCAGAGCCTGCAAATACGCAGCCTGAGAGGGAAATACAGATCTGTTCCATAAAGCAAAGATGTGCTCTTTGAAGTACACAGGCATACACAAGGAAGGGCAGTCATCTGTGAGTTAGAGTTTGAGGATAACCAGCTAGAAACGGTTCAATGGTGTTGGGAAGAATCCAGTCTGCTAGTGTAGAGTCCAGTGTGTGTGCATGAATGCAATGTTTTTCTAAACATTACTGTGTTTGGCACAGCTAGATGAAAGTGCACCCAAAGATTTCTATTACTGCCATTACCATGAGCACAACATGTTCATGTGAACTGTGCCCTCATAGAATCATAGAATCATAGAGTCAACCAGGTTGGAAGGGACCTCAAAGATCATCGAGTCCAACCCTATCGTCGTTACTAGACCCTGGCACTAAGTGCCACATCCAGTCTCATCTTGAAAACCTCCAGGGATGGTGAATCCACCACCTCCCCGGGCAGCCCATTCCAATGCCTGACTACTCTCTCTGTAAAAAATCACTTCCTAATATCCAACCTAAACCTCCCCTGGCAGAGCTTGAGTCTGTGCTCTCTTGTCCTACTGCTGGTTGCCTGGGAGAAGAGACCAACCCCCACCTGACTGCAACCTCCTGGCAGGGAGTTGTAGAGGGTGATAAGGTCAGTGACGGTGAGACACCCACAGTCTGTGGGAATCTAGGTAGTGTAGCAAGAAAAGTATTCCATGCTTTTTTCTGCCCACTACACACAATCAGTGCAAAAAGAGCTGTTTACATTCTACATTTTACCTTCACTTTGAAAAACACAGATATGTCCCACATACAGTATGTCTGTACATGTACAAGTCAGCTCTCCAAAGGCACAGTGCCCTTCAGGAGGTCTGTGTAAAGTCCTGTGTGTGTTGCATATGCCAGAAAAAATGCACCCATTCCTCCCCATTAATAGAAATAACCTATTATAAATTTACCGAAGATACCATAGTTTTATAAATTGGCCACATATGTCTGTGTAATATATTTATTATATCACATTTCATAGCATTTCTGTTTTATGAAATTCAGCCTTGAATTTATCACATATGTTTTGCATATATGTGCAATAGTTGGCCAAGTATATCTGAGTAAAGTATGATAAATGTGTTCTTTCCATATGGGAAATTAAATGTTTTTCCAGATTTTAAAAAAAAAGTTTATTAAGAGCAGCCTATACAAAATAATTACAATAAATCACTCGCTTCTATTTAGGCTAAAATTATAAATTTGAAGTGGTAACAAAGAGATTAAGAACAAAAGCCAGAAAAGTCACATTTAGGACCTAATTCTGTAAGGAGACACAGCAGCATAGAGGGCAGGAGACCATACACATTTTCAAGGCTCACTGCTACATGGTGTAGCATCATGCAAAGTTGTATAGCACCAAAGTTGTTCCGTCTCCTGCTCCCAGAGTGACTCCATAGCTGATAGGGAACAGCCTTTCCCCCCCTCCATGAGAGGACACACTCTTGGTATATTGTGCCTTACTGCAAGATCAAGTGCCCTGCAATGGCCACTCCAACCTGAGCTCTAGGTACAGAATTATGTGACACCTCTGTGAACAGCTCTTAGTGGTTATTGGTAGGTGGAGAAAATGCTGTTTTCCCCCAGTGTTCTCCTCCTCCCTGGGGGCAGTTCTGGTACCTGACCCAGCAGTGTGTCCCTGGGTGCTGTTGCTGTGCTCTGTACCTGCCTGCCATAGGGGTGACTGCACAGGTGCTCAGGGACTCGGACTGACATCCTTGGGCTGTGTCTGTAAATTCCAAAAAGGAAGTTAAATCCGCAATAAACAACACGTAAACTTACAAAAGCACCTTTGTGTGAGGTGTTTGGACTGATAGTTTTGTCAAAGGTTTCAGCGTGGCTGACGGACAGGGACTCTGCATTTGCGTTTGCCCATTTACTCCGTTTGCTTTGTGCTCCCACTGTCCCTCGTTCCAGGGGGACAGAGGGTTCCCCTTCTCCCTCAAAGCTCCAGCCTGCTGCCACTGCCTTTGGGCTGGGCTGTGAGCTCTGACCACGGGCAGAGGAACTGGCGCTGAGAGTGGAGGGGCTGTCCCACTCCAATCATCTGAACAGGGCAGGGGAAGCGTGGTGAGAGGCAAGTGTCCCAGCCTTCCTCCCAGCCTGGCTTTATTTGAGCATTGCCTTACACATTTCTTTTATTTCAGCAAACATGAAGTGAGTCTTTCATTCTATTCCCTTTCCTGCTTGTTGTCAACTGCTTCAAACCAGATGGGCTCAAGAGATAAAACTATAAAGACTCAATGTCTCTATTTAGCAGGATGCCAAGTCTGCATGCCATCAAAATATCTGAGGCAAAAAGATCTGAACAGACAATACTTGCCATAAGTGTTATGTTAAGAGCAGCCTGGATGCTTTTCCATGAACACAGACAATGCATCCATGAATCGCTGAGATTTCATAGCAGCAATTTTTTAAGTGACCATCAAGACAAATGCCACTGCCACGTTCTCTGCCACATTTAAGGTGTAGGCCCAGTGCACCCACCTTGTTCTTACCTGTGTCAGAATGTGTCTATAGCAAGCAGTGCCATGGGTGCCTGGAGAACGTACTTTTGCATGCATGAGATGCCAGAGCTGTGGGGCAGGATAATGGCTCAGCATTTTAGCATCCTCCCTAGATTCCCTGATTTGGACATAATCAGGATCAATCAAACCGGCTGCTGGTGGGAAAGACCTCATTGCTGTCCAGAAAGTGCCAAAGGATTTCTATAGGTTTTTGCTGCCCTAATTCATGTATAATGGGAATAAAAACTATGAGGAAACAGCATCTAGCTGTAATCTCAAGATAATGTAACAGCTCTTTTTGCTTCTTTTATAAAAAATATTATTAGAACTTCAAATTGTAACAGAAATTCATATTTTTGTCATTGCCATGTCACTCCCCTGTAAGGAGATAGTACTGCTCTGGGATGGTTCTTGTGCAGTGCATGTGGCTGCAGCAGGATCCCAGTCCCTCCTGCTGTTATCCCTTATGGCACTGCAACTTTGGCCGTGACAACTCTTCATCACAGAGAAATACATACACACTGCTCTGGGTGAGCACAGGCTTATTTACAGGTGCAGATTGTGGCTTACAGGATTTCCTAGTGTTGCAACACCTTTAAAAAAGGATGCTGAAGAAGTAAAAGCAAATAGTTCTGAAACTGAAATGGGCTGGTGTATGAGTTTAAAAAGACAGACCTATCACTGTATGGCTCCACTAGGTCCTCTTCCTGCCATCCTTGTCCTTTTCCCATATGGAATCTGGCCCCTTGCTTGAGGTGGTTTGCTTCAAGGTCCTTCCAGCTTTACAGAATCTTCATATCACCTAACTCAGAGGGGCCAACGGCTGCTTTGGTTTGATTTACCCCCTTAATAAACTTTCTGCTCCTCTTACAATACCAAACTGCAAGTCAAATTCCTCTGAGGTAAATCAGAATAAAGCAGTACACAGCACTGCTGATAGGACATACGGATAGAGTTCATACCATCAATCAGGTGAGCAAAACTTTCACAACTGAAAGATTATGTTTTCATTTAATTTCGTGCTGTGAGAGCCTTAAATTAATTGCCAAAAACCCCAGTATGATCTTAACTCTGGATAGTTTTCTTCACATTATAAAAGAAACTTCCGTCATGCCCCAGAAGAGTAGGACATGGATAAACACAGCCAAGTTTACTTGGAAAAACTACTCTAGTAGGGGGACCCAGGCTGGAATTTCAGAATACTACGAAGCAACAGAAACCCCCATGCCTTCCTCCTTAGTCATCACCTCAGTCATCATGCTCTCCTGGTAGCACACTGGTCATGCTGGAACATCAAACGTTGTGTCTCAGCATTGCTGTAACATTGTCTAGTATTAATCCAGGCAGTCATGTGCCATGTTTTATGTAATGATCCATACTTTCACACCACAGACACACAGCCAGAAAAGGAAACACATTGATTTAGCGCTCGGTAATCCTTGTTTAATCCCCAGTCCTTTGGTTTACATCACTAACATGGCTCCTGCAGTAGTCAGTGTTCTATCTTTGTTCTTGGCAGACTGAATTAAAGGAAAGATTTATTAATTTGTAAGTTGGCTTCATAGATGCATCTGAAATGTGCTAAAAACAAAAGCAGTCCAGAAGCCAGTATTGACTTAACTACAAAAATCTGCTCTTTTAGACTCAAACCTCTGCAACAATCCAAGTCAAGATGTAGAGAGTAATTTATTGGCTTCCTGAAGTGATTGCATTGTACAAGGCTAAATTTAACAACTGCCTCATTGCAGACCCCCAGCCTGCTTCCTTTTTCACTCATTACTACAAACAATTAATCTCCTCTTTCCTTGCTCATCTACACTCGGGGCTGCAATGCTTCATGGCTCATGTACTGATAAGAGAAAGGGGTTGTAACTAATGGATTCATTTGCAAAAAAATGTTAGAGGGTCAGAGATCACCATTCATTCCCGTGGTGATAAATATTCCATGTAATTGCTGCACAAATGCTAGTGTTTGGGATTTATTTCTATTAGTTTACGAATGCCGTTGCTTTCTTCCCTCTCGCAGTGCCAAAGACAGTGATTCTTGGGAGGAAGCCTTTTGTAATAATTTAGCTGTCATCACCTTCACTCCTGAATCCTTTAGGCCAGGTACAGGCTAGCCCTGTTCCTCTCTGGCAGGTGAGATTCCAGAGCTAACTCCAGCAGCTTAAGGTGGCTCTTCACTCATAACCTTCATGATAGCAAGTCAGCTGAACTCTTGAGTGATAACTGTGTTCATGGCACAGTTGTAAAGAGCTTTAAATTATCTTTTTTCCACGAAAAAAGAATTGCTAATTTCCTACACACAATCAGACACTGTATTTAACAGTGATAGTTACAGACAACTGTGTTTTACAGTCTGTAGCAATATACACTGTCCTTCCTATTGGCAAACATTCTTTGGAGAAGTCCAGGTTAGTTCCTTAAGCAAATAATCTTACTCGACTGCAATTCACAATCAAACTATGGCATTCAGGCTCAACTCTGAATCAAACAAAGGTAATCTGGTTGCTCATTTCAAGATAATTATAATGTGAAAGAAAAATCTGTTTCTTGAGTGTTTAAATAAAATCACAAGTGATGTAAAGTGTTAATGTGTAAAAGTATGACATGGATAGTGCTTCGGTAATGGGAAATATAGGATGGGTCTGTTCTTGCAAGCAACTCTGCAACCTGTGTTCTTCCCCTTGAAGCTGATGGAACCCTTTCCCCCTGTGTCTGCCCGCTAGTGAGGTGCAGTTCACGCCCGCATTTTCAATTGGTACTTGCATGACTAAGTTTATTTTTAAATCTACCTAATTAGACAAACATAAACATGTAACTCCCAGCACAGGGCAGTAAGTTAGATGTGACTGCACATCGTAATCCTTTGAGCATCTTCCAAAAGACCTATTCCTCAATCTAAACATCCCTTATGAGCCTTCATAATCACTTTAGACACAGATGGTGACAGTAAATGGCATTTTTCAGAGAAAATAATATACGAGGTGAGCCCTAGATTTCCTTTTCTGCTGGAAGAGCATTAAACCTACAGATCACTTCCATGGCAATTGCCCAGCAGTGCAGGCTGCTGTTTGCTGCCATGGAGAAGAAGAAGGCTAGCACTTTCCAGGCCACCTGGTGTAGTACCAGAGGGGACAGCCAGAAGGAAAGCTCCTTGCAGACTCCCTAGAAGGGTCCCTGGACCACACACAGCAGTGTCTTCTCTATTTATTTATTTTGTTGTTTTGTTATGTCAATTATGACCTATTTAAGAAAGGGGAAAAAGAATAAAAGGAAAGGTTTCTTCCAGCAGCAGGTTTGTGGAGAAGGACCCTGTCTGATTCCGTAAGCTGTAGCTGGAGCCTCTCATCCAGTGGGGGTAGCTCCTCCTCTGTGTGGGAGGTGGATGATGGGTGGAGATGGAGCACTTACTCCGTGCAACTCTGTCTGGTAGATGTAATGAACACCATCACCTCCCCTTGACTCGGGATCACTCAAAATTAGGCTTTAACTTTCAGCTGCAATGTGATCCTCCATGCCGCTACTGAATAGTAAAGAAATAATCAAAGAAATGCATTATTTAAAGTGTCATCACACTCCAAAATGTGTAAGGCCACATTTTATTTAGGAAAGCTTGGCAGCAGTATCTTGACTCTGTGTTCAATGGCAGGCACATCAGGCTGGGTGCTGAAGGCTTGCAGTCCAGCAGTATTCTCTGCCTGCACAGCACAGCTGGATAACAGACCCAGACCTTCATTTGCATGTTTGTTTATTCTGAAATAATTTCTAAAGTCTTTGATGTTGCTGTTCACTACACTTTTGGTGACTTTTTATTTGATTTCCAGCTCTCTAAACAGCAGAAACAATTACTTCCAAAAATGTATCAACAATGCAGAGCCTGGACACAGTTGTAACTGCAGCTTTGTGCCCAAATCCAGCAGTATGATGGCTCTGGGTAGGCTGGGGGTGCCTAACATGCTTTAGCAGAATGCAAATTCTGCTTCATGATTCAAACAAAAAACCCTTCATGAATGAAATTCGGCTTCCCCAACTGTAGAGATGACAAGTTAATGGAGCTATTTGCACTGTGTGGATAAGGATTTAACCATGCAATTCCCCAAAATGTTAATGGGAGTTGTGTAGCTGAATCCCAGACTTGCCATGCTGAAACTTAGCCCTAACTCTCCAAGGAGAAGGGCGTTAATTGGATAGCTGAGTTTAAATCCTTCAGCTAGTCAGTCCATGGAAAGGATTTAGCACTGGCTCTGTAAAAGGCTTTACATAGCTTTGCAGTGCAGTGCAAGGGAAGATTTTTTTCCCTTTCTTTCTTGTGATTAATTGTGAGGCTTGAGGTGACAGGAGACATAATGAAATTCATAAATGCCAAAGGCCGTCCCTAGTCACATTCCTGGCTGTTGGTTTAAGTTAGAAACTGACAGAAGTGTGAACAAATCAAGGTTGTCCTGATAGCCTCTCAGCTACGGGGAAGAAAAAGTAACTGACAATGAGAAATCACTGGAGGTGGTTTAATGGGTATAAATTTTCAAGGAGTGATATTTTACACTGATCCAGATTCTTGGATACATAAATGACTTACAAACTGCCATATTCTGCCCCCACCGCAGTCTGAGGGGCTCCAGTCCTTTTTCACAAAAGATATTGGCACAAGTTACTTCAGCAACCTGCCAGAGAGAAGCTGTTGCAAAACCTGTAGCAGAACCCGAAGTGACTTGTTCTGTGTCTTTGTGACTGGCCTTGCTCTGCTTGTTACAAATTTTTAAAATCCACTTCCCTCTCTGGAAAACAAAACTCGCCTCTTAAACAAGCAGCATAAGAATTAACCTAGGACTCTCACTTCAGCCTGAAGACAGATTCTACTAGTTCCCCACATCCAGGTTTGAATTACAATGTCAGGAATTGCTTCACCAATCCGGTTTTCCGAGTCCCCGGCAGTGCAGAATGTGTCATGTCTGAGTATATATTGACCAGACACTGATGCGGTGATCTTTCGAGCCAGCTGCCAGCAGTCTCTCCCGGGGGTTTGTGTGATCCGAGAAGGACACACAATGGACAGTTGCAGTGTGATAGTCCAGCACTGCTAAGGGCTTCAGTTTTTTCCAGCCAAAGATCCTGATGCGATGATCCCACCCTGCTGTTGCTAAAATCTTCTTGTCCGGGCGGATGGTGATATCAGCTATGCCAGCATTGACAAGTTCCTGTGTTTTGTAAACCTGTGTGAGAAAGTTAGAGATGAGCTCTACAGATGAGAAGAAAAAGGAATCTCTGGGAGCTTTCACAGGTGCAGTGCCCACCCATACACCCTGGCATCACACAGGGACTTTGCACCACGTGGTGGACAGTGCCTTAGTGACAATAACTATTGACAGAGATGGAAAAGATCTTAACTGCAGCCTGACTATCTCCAGCACCATTCTCTAAAAATAAACACACTCCTTATATGTTTTTAGTTTATTTTGCAGTTAAAGCAATTTCTATTCTGTCACAAGTGAAACTCTCAGTCAAGGTTTTGTGCATCAGCATACACAGCTTAGCCCTTTTCTTCTTGCATGAGCTACAATGTTCAGAGCTACAGACATGTATTTTCCCTGCTTCTGCCATATTCCCAGGCTGAGATTCTGAGCTGATGTTTAAACTACCTGCTACTCATTTCTACTACTGTGGCCCCTCATGGAACCCCCAATAAGCTGTTCTAGCATTTACCTCAGTCCTGAGAAAGGAATGCTTCCAGGAATTGGGTTACAGTGTCAGGAAATCTGTATTTCTAGTACCCCTTCCCAAGAGACTTTTATTTACACCGAATTCCAAGAAGGGGATTATGACCAAGTTATTGATTTCAATCTTGGAAGCCTTTTGTTACTGTTTGGAGACTACTGGGGCACAAGTTTCAGAGGGGCACAAATCAGAAGGCATTTGGCATTCAGGAGACACGGGGGCTGCACAGGACTTAGCTCTTGGAAAGAAAAGTGTTCACGGACATGAGCTTTTCTGGAACCACAGAGAAAAAGCTCAAATGCTTCTGCTGTTCTCACCTCAGGCAACTTGCATTGGTGAGCAGTCTGCCTCTCAGACACACACAGAATATACACCCAGATGTGTGCACACATTAGAACAGCCCAGCTTCTATCACAACAGCAAAAACACCTTAGGAGTGTGTGCTGGCCCTGAAGTGCTGTTATTTATAAGCACAGTTGGAAACAACATGTTAATGCCACTCTCTACTTAAGCCTGAGTCTGTAGCTATCTTGTACCAAAGCATAATATCATCCAGTGTGGTGTTTGCTGTCTGTCTTGAGGTGGGAAGGGACTGTCAGGCACCTTATAACTGAGCAGCTTCCCTCCTTGAAGGATGTGCCATGAGGCACAGTTAGTACAGGATTATAAAGATATATTAATTGCAGATATTTTTAACTTTTATACTGAATGTAGAAAACTCCAGAAATGTTGGTCAAAGTTGGTTTCAGATGCAGCTGAACACATCTTGGAATCTTACAGGCACAAGCCATAAGCAATTGTTTTTCAGCCCTGTAACAACTGCCTGGCTACACACTCAAACTGCAAGAGCTGTGCAGTTTGATAAGAAAAAAAGGCTAAATGAAACTTGACATGCTTCTTATACGCTCCATACATTCCTCTTTTAAACAGGACCTGAAGAATGTGTCTACACCCAATTCAGAATAGAGGACAGCAAGTTTTGCTCAACCCCAATGAGCAGTAGGAGGCTGTACGGGAGCCTTTTTGTGGGGCTGCTACTGTAAAGCCTGAGATTTTTATTAGTACTTATGTTCCAAACTCCCCAGGTTAGGCTAATGCAGCATGGCCCCAGTGGGGTTTTTGTTGGCATAAGTGTCCTGGCAAGGGCAGGATTTATGATTTACATCACTAACCTGGCAAATGTAAACTGGGCCTTGCTCCCTGACTGAGATTATTAGCTAATGGCTATAACCAATCCCGGGCGTGGTGCTCCCATCATTACTGTCAATTATGTGGGCAAGATCCATACAGCAAAATCAGGGCAACTGGGAGAAATTGCATGTCATCAGCAAGCTACAACTTGAAAATGAAGCCTATAATGGTGATGCCTTTTGGCTATGGAACATGAGGGAACAGTGGGCATTTGTGCATGATCTGCAAATACGAGAGTGAGAGAGAAAAGCAAAACAAAGAAGAACAACTTGCTCAAGGTATATGCAGCCAGGTGAAATCCTAGTGCCAGGATTTGTGCCATCCAGCCACTTCCTACAGTAAGTCACTGAATACAGTAGTCAAATGCATACCAACATAATCTCCTAACCAGAAAACCAGCTTGTAATTAAGAAAACAAAGAGGTAAAAACAGGTGAGCTGCTTTCAGCCAGTCATGACCAAGGACACTTGCATCTACACCTAAATCATGTCTTTAAGCCTTCTGCTTATTAGAAAAATAGCCAAGATAGCAGCAGCCTAAGCTTCTTGGGGGAAAAGCCTCATCAACCACACCAACAGAAACTTACATTACAGCTTACAGAATATTTTTTCTCACCATACATAAAGGAGCTTCTGTGGTTATCAGATTTTTTTGTTTCTGCTTTGTTTATTCACCTGCAGAAGCTGTTTACCTCCTACATTCTATCACAAACATCATCACATAATTGCACTATCTCATCCAAATCAGAAGGCTTATAACCAATCCCATCATCTGCTGACAGTGATGATTTCAGCAACTTTCCTGTAGAAGACAATACACCAAACTTTCCTCATAGCAATAAACTGTGCAGTTACCTTCATCATCTCTTCATTGACACACTGGAACGTTGCCACTTAAAACAGAGCTGAAGTACCATCATTGCATCATTATTTCTCCAACGGCAGATAGCTGTGCACCACGTTTACTTATTAAACCTTTTAGAATAAAAATAATGTGCCACTGAGTGGCTTTCCAACGTCTACCATTACCTCAGGTACCTGGAATGTCAGGGAAAAAAAATCCCCATCTGGTTTATATTATTAATGCAACAGTGGAAAAAAACTTAATCTATGTCCTTGACAATCTCTAGTGCTCATATGAAAGATGCATTTTATTAGGGCATTCATACTCGCATGAAGCACAGGAACATTGCTTGTAGCTTGTAACACTTGGCATTTAAATACCTTCTGAGAAAAGCCACTATCTCTCAGTGTGAGGTGCTGAAGGTGCAGCTAATCCTAGATCTCCTGGGAATGTGAATACCTTGTGAAAAACAATACCTGGAATATTTCAGGTGAACAGCTGTTTCTCCCATGAGTCGTACCCATAGCCCTGCACTATGGTTAACTTGTAACTGAAATGTGCTGTGAAGAACAGTATTTTCTCCGAATTTAGGAAAAAGTTATGCTATAATTAATATGAAGGAACATCTTTCTCTCCACCGTCAGAGTATGTGAAGATTTAAGAAGCCTGTCGTGGTCTCAGATTACTGACACCTTGGCCTTAGAGAACTAGTCTTAATACCAGGTTTCTTACTGGGATTGCTCACCTTCCTTCCTCTTCCCTGAGCTGAGAATACCTGGTGCAGGTGGTGCCAATGGTGAAAGACTGGGCAGGGGGAGGGCAAACATGACCAAGAAAACCAACAAACCCAAACCAGGACAACTGTGTATCAGACTTGTGGCTTACACCACCTTCACTACTTGTTCAGAGTCTCGAGTACCTCTTTCACTTCATGCTGTATTGGTTATTAAAGTTCAGGCTCTCCTGGTGGGTGCTGTGTCCTCCAAACTGCACCTTGGTTGGATGTGTTTGCACTACATGCAAGGAGGTCTTAGTCCCCTGCCACTCCATAAGTGCTGGTTCTGTGGTGATGCCTAGCAGAGCTCACACCTTTACAGTGTCCCCCAGGTGACGAGTCACCACTGGATGTCTCAGCACTTGCTTTTCTTCCTGTAGCACTATCCAGAAAACAGCATTAACACGCTACACTACCTAAAAAAAATCTCCATAAAAGCTGCAAGCTGGAACAGCTATTATTGCTCTCCCATGAACTGGTGTATCCAGCAGTTCTCTTCTCAGGGATGACACGGGCACACAGCGGCTGGTTCAGCTCCTCTCCATTGTGTGTTCAGGGGACACCTGCCACTCTAGAAAGGTCAAAGCACTCAGCAGTGGAGAGGCTATGCAGGGGCCATTTTAATTTTCATGATCATTTATTTATGCACTTCATTTCTTCACCTAGTTAAATCCTACTTAACCCCTTGGCACTGTTGGGACACTTGCTAAAGTTGTCTAGATTAAAGCAATAGTTATTGCCATTCACTAGCACAGCCTGAACTGGTGATTACACAACCTCCTTCTGAACCAGCCACTCCAGGTATGTGGAGCTTGGACACAAACCGGTACAGCCAATTACCTGATTGCCTCTGGCTCTGGCTGGGCTCTGTAGGTGCCAGAGGGAGCTGGTTGCCTAAACCTCACATCCTCTTGGTGTTAGCTGGGCTACTCCTACTCTTTTTGTTGATGAAGTATTTCATGGAATACTTCTGTCTTTCCCACAGTGGAAAGAGCTCTAGCCATTCAAGCAGAACCTTTGGAAAAGCAATCCTTTGTTTCTCATTTTTTAAACTCATTTATAACGTTTAGGACATTCTGAGAGCTGGATACTACCAACGTGATAAATGAAGATACAGAGGCAATGGCTTGAGTAATGCTAGGCCTGTGTGCCTGTTGCAACTTTGGTAAAACCAGAAACATGTGAGAGAGGGTTTTTCTTTTTTTTTTTTAAATCCTCACCATCTTTTGCTAAGTCTAGGCACATAGCACAGACATTCTAACCAGTCTGTGATTAATTAGCTAGAGATCTGCAACAACTCCTCTTCATGACTAAATATTTTTTTAGTCTATCAAACTGTTAGTGCAAAGTGGGATAAATGACACGAGAGGGCCAATGATCCTGACCTGGAGGTTCTGTTGCTCATTGAGGCTCCAGATGCTAAGCACCTTTTCAGATGAGCCCGAGATCCCCCTGGCCTTCTCTGAGTCAAAGTCAAGGCTCATCACTGGCTCCTGGTGGCAAATGAGTTGGCTCAACACTTTTCCCATTGACACGTTCCAGAGGACCACTGATCCATCTTCATAGCCAGCCAGAAGCAAAGGTTGTGAACCACTGTTGAGCTGATTGAGGAAAAAGTAAAATTGTTTGAGAATTAAATAGCCTGTTGGGAAAATTACCATCCCCAGGTAGGTTTCAGTCCAAGCAACAAGAGAGTAAATTTAAATGGTGCCTGGTGTAGAAAGGAAAAGTTTAGAAGTCTGAATATCGATTTTTGATAGTCCATCAACTTACAGAAAGTGTTACCGGGAAATATGCACTAATGGGGTTTGTATCTACATATCAAATTCTAAATTTTATATACATATCTAACACACACACACACACACATATATATACACACACAGAAATGTAGAGAATTTATCACTGAAAAACCAAACTATTGCCCTCTACAATACCTATAGGTGCCTGAAGTTTTCAGGAGCTTTACTTCACGGCCTGAACTTTGTGGCTCTTAAAAAAAATTACGTAGAGCAACTGAGTTATTATCAAGCAATACAAGCCCATGTGGGCATTGACAGAAGTGCCATGCTTAAGGATTCCAGTTCCACACTGCCAAGTGTAGGGTTACACAGAGGGATCATGTACCCAAGTGCACTGCAGTGCTTGAAGGTAAACACTGAACCTCCCGTTGGAATCTCTGCGTGAGTCACCAAGGGGTTAATGGGCGCCCGAGTCCCACTGTAACCAATTGAAAGCTCTTTTGATTAATGATGTCACAGGCCAAAGGGCATGGCACCCTGGGCAGACACCTAATTTATTTAAGCCTCTGAAATAACTCAAAGAAGGGAACATTACTGGATTACATGTCACACTTAAGGAAAATATTCATCATTGCTCAGCCAAAAGACTAATGAAAAGCAACTAAAAAAGAGGCATCTGTTAGTGCCAGTTGTTTCTTTAATAGGGGAAGAAACACCAAAGTAGACACTGGGATTATGATCACCTCATGTAGGCACATCTAAGAAATGTATCCAATAGGCTCTTCAGATCTTTCCAAACACTGTCTGCTCCTGCAGGATTTGTTTGCTTGGTATTCAATTCAAAATAAAGCTAAAGGGCATCTATAAAGAATCAATTTTTACTTCGATCACATTATTGAATGAGGTCAAACTCGCTGGCTGTCAATGTCACGATACAAACCTGCAGTGGCCAAAGGCTCACGGCCTCTGTTAATGGTCCAGACTGTTCTTCCACTGGTTGTGATTTGCCTGGGGGGGGAGTTAAACTAACAAGAGATGGGTGGTCTGGGTAACATTGCTGAGAAACAGCCTCATGTGCTTCCTCAGCCTTATTCATCCTAGAGAAGGGTTTGAATGAGAATGGATCTCACTGAGCAGGGAAGTCACATTGTCCCTTAAAAGAAAGAAACCAAGGGGAAATCCTTGGAAAGGTAGGAAATCCCCTACACCACCCTTCTGAACAGGTCTGTCCACACCTGGGATCCTGCAGGAGCCTTCTTCCTTCCTTTAAGATCCCTTTTCCTTTGAAAAGGTAGGGAGCATGCTCTGGCTAGAAAGGCCCCAAAGCAGGTCTCTCATAGTGCTCAGAACCGCCAACAATTTTCTGACACCACTTTAATTTGCTAAAATACCAGAGCAATGAAAATATGTCAAATACATGTGAATTAATGCTAACTCATCGAGTATTTTGGATGAAGAGTATCTCAGTTTTGATGCCAGGGAGAAGCTGACCATTCCAGATTTTATTTATGGCCAATAAAGGGTAAAATCTTCAAAGCCAAACAAAGTATTTCATAGGTACTGTTAAGTTAAAAAATAAATCAGTTTGAACATAAAACCCCCCACAATTATTTGTGTTGCTCTTCTATGAGCACAAGTCCTCTCCTTACTCCAAATGGGATAGTCAGCTTTCATAGGAGCTCATAACCCTCATGCAGACGGGAAAGACAGGTGAGTGCTCAGCATTTTGGGAAATGCCAAGCAAAACCTTTTGGGTTTTGGTTTTGTTTTCTTTTTCCTTTTGCTGTGGGTATCTCAGCTTAGATTTGAAAACCAGTAATTTACAAGTGAGATCTAAGATTGGTCTACTTAAAACCCAAGTACTGTAGGAAGGTCTCCCACACTCCTCCTTCCTGACTTTCCTAACATAAGAAGTGTAATAGTTCAATGAGTGTGTGAACGGAACAATAAAAGCTATTGAAAGACTAGGGAGCTCTCAGTCTGAGGCCTGGATTCACCAAGCAGTGATTCACAACAGCCAATTTATTTCGGTTACAGTAACGGACACTGCTGGAGCGAAGTCTCACCATTCATGTTCTGTTTCAGTCGAAAAATTAAATTATAAATCACTGCTCTTCCTAAGCAGAACATTTTGTTGTTGCACTTGGATAACAGTCAAGGAAGGAAGAAAAGGTGATCTGCTGTCAGCTCAACAGGAATAATTGCTATAGTTTATATAAAGTAATAACTCGGCATTTCCAGTTTCGACATGTATTATTCTTGTTGAATTATTTTGTTTGCACCATTTATTACGCAACATGATGCCTTCCCCAAGGAGTGCAAAAAATTTAAGGGAAGACTATCCTTACTCCAGCAAATCCTACTCCACCCAATTAGTAATAGCAGGAAGGTGTGAAACTGAAGGGACACTGTATTTAAGAACACGAATCTTCACAAGAAAAAAACTCTATTGAATGAACTAATATGTTT
Source organism: Acanthisitta chloris (assembly GCF_000695815.1). Taxonomy (NCBI): domain Eukaryota; kingdom Metazoa; phylum Chordata; class Aves; order Passeriformes; family Acanthisittidae; genus Acanthisitta; species Acanthisitta chloris. The sequence continues at coordinate 19,511 of NW_008668383.1, forward strand.
AAGGAAAGACCTAGAAAAATAAGGGGAAAAAGCACTCAAAACCCAACAAAATCGACAGCTGGAAGCTTTTTGACTGCTTAGGAGAAGCCAGCGAGGCTTAATCTACAAGCCTAACCTAAGCCTCAGTTGCCTTCTGCTCTATGGTAAAAGTTTCTCACTCAAGTGCTGCTGGTGAGCTCTGTCATGTCCCTGAATCACAGATCTTTGTTTACTGGCACACAGGAAAATATGATGGTACATGGTTGCAGCTCCCAAACGCTTGTTGGACAACCACCCCGAGCATACGTCCTTCAGACCGTGATGGCTCTCTCTCCCTGTCAGCTTCTGTTTCAACTTGTTAATTTACTGTGCCATAAGCAATACCAAATAGTCTCTTAGGCAACCCATTGCCCACGAGCGCTGGGTTGGGGAGTGCTCATCTCCTGGGTATGTCTGTATTGCCCAATACAGTCGTGTACAAAGGAATCCTGGACGGCCTCTGTTCAGGAAGAGGTGCAGCTGCGTTAGCTCGTGTTCTCATTTATGGCTTTCATGGTTACAGGGTTACTCAGTGAGCCACTTCCAGTGCAACCACAGAACAAAATCAGAGCATCCCTTTGGTACACCACATGTAATTATCTGCCCTTAAGGGTAGCCTCTTCCCCGTGCTTTTAAACCGAGTTGCACACATTTATAAAAGAGCAAATACAGCTGTGAGACTGTAAGAGATTATCTATCCTTGACTGGTGCAGTCCAGGAAGTTATGGTGACTTCCCAAAGCCAGAATTTGCACGGAATAATTTACCTCTCCCAGTTCCCAGTCCTCTGCTTTATCCCCACTGGCAACAAAATTAAAAACTACATAAAATTAAGACTCTGCACCTGTTCTGCTTCCTAGAGGAATAGCAATATTAATGCATGTAGAAACTATGGCAAGACAGAGGACTTCTTATGCAGGCAACAACATTTTCAACACTGAACACTTCCTCAGTTATCTCCATCTTATTAAAAAATGTCCAGGAGACAGAAAGCTCCATTCATGTCATTGAGCACCGAACACTGATCGCATTTTTAGGAGAAACTTTCTATTTAATAAAAGCCTAATCAGCCTATTTAATTTTCCTTCTATTTTTTTTCTAGTTTTTAATTACAGCATGGGACTTGAACTGTGGCCTCTCCTACTTTTGTCTGAAGTCAGCAACTGAATTCCTCTAGACTTCAGATGGTTCAGACCTTGAGAGGAGACACTAAGGCCTCAAATTCCGATTGATAATGTTTTCAACTGAAACCAACACAAATGTTATGATGAACCTGCTGGAATAACATACTTGGCATCAGCTTGGAAGGTCCTGTAGACCTGTAACAGTATGTGGTCAGGGGGTTAAATGAGAATCAGCTTTGCCACCAATTCTTTGGAGATTTAGAGACAATCACCTATACTCCTTCCTCCCGCTACTGCCACCTTTTTGTATTACTTGTAGTTCACTGTTGGCACCCCAGAAATATTATTTGCTAAATATTCTGCAAATGTGGGGGTTTTATCACTAACTGCTTTTATTTACCTTTTTGTCCAAAGTCAGTACCACCACAAATATTTTGTTCCTATTGTATGTCTGGAATAGAAATGTTCATAGAGTGCTTCCTTGTCCCGAGGGCATTGAAGTGAATGTAACCTGCCATTAAAATCACTGTTTTTAAGCAACCCGATCATTTCTCATCATTCTTAATGCAGTGAGAAACCATATCAAACAACTGGCTTTGGGAAGTCACTCATTTTCCTCTTGATTGATGCAAAAACTGTATCTATCCTAAGGATACAAAGCTTTCCCTCAGCATTTGCAAATCTTCCATTAAAGCTTGGAAAGCTCTGAAAGTTACATTAAGGATGTTCACAAATCTTTCCCCCCTTTAATAGTATAATTACTTGATTGGTTTGATAATAAATCAAAATCCAAGTGAAGAAAGATTCATGTGCTTCATATAAAATGAATCACAGGGGAAACATTTCACAATTAGCAGGCGCTCTTGCCTTACCTGCCATAACTTCAGACACATGGGCATGCCCAGCTTGGCACCCACCTCTGGCTTCAAGGTACAGACTGACGTTTTGGATGGCAGCTCCAAAACCTGAACCTGACATCAAGAAAACAAGAGGAGTTGGTCAGGCTCCAGGTCAAAATTCTGCTGTTAAAAACACAAGTCTTTTAAGGTGATTAAGGTTAGTATAAGCTCTTCCAGTAAAAACTGTCTGGAGGAAACTGAGGAATGCACGCTAAGTGGGAGCTGCAAGGGAATATACAGCTATCTAAAGTGCATTGTTTTAGGAAAGACCAGACAAAACTGCTAGAGTGAACACATCCTCTTCTTCCACTCTTCTATTTAATCTGTATTACAGTCTTCTTTCCAAACAGTAGATGACATGTGCACACAACAGATAATACTGCAGACTGCTTAATCTGAAAACACTTCCTTACTTCCTTTCCCCTTTTTCCATCTCTGTTGCTAAATTTTTGGCTGTATTCACCTGTGGACACTTGCACTGTCTCCTCTGTGCTGTCATGGTAACACAGAGCTTGTGTGGAAATACAGGAATATATCCAAGGAGGAGTTTTTATTTGCTGACCCCAGAATTCACAGCTGACACAGGCTGGAGCAGGGATGGCACACAGGTATTCGTAACACTCCTGTGTTAAACACCTGCTCTCACTACAGAGCAGCTTCCACTGGTGCTTGCATGGCTGGTAATGAATTACGGATCTGGTTTGGGTTTTTTCCTGGATTCTTTTTTTAAAAACATTGGGCAAGTCTTTCCTGTGCCAAGAGAGTAGCTCATTTCCACCTCAGGATGATGGCAGCAAGATCAGGGCAGTCTGCCTTTCCAGTTTGGCACTGGAAGATTTTGAGTCTCTTGATTGATGTGGCAGTGCCTCAACTCTGGGCTGGTTCTCAAGCCTGGAACTATGGAGAAATAGAAGCTCTTGGGTATCAAATACTTGCTGCCAGGAACATTGCTGTTTCTCAAATGCATACTTAATCACCAAGGTGATCTTTTCTTTTAATTAAATAAACAATGGTCGGCATTGTGTCATAAAATTAAAGGACTTGAAACATTTGATAAATCCAACATCACCAGCCACGCTAGGCTCTTTCAGACTGTGCAAGGGCCTGACAGTGCTGTCGGACAGCCCCAGTCATGCGAATTTCCTTAAGCATCTGAGATGAGGTATTACACAAATATGGCTCCTCTGGGAGCCATCAATCAAGACCACGGCAGCTGCGATGGCTTTCCAATCCCATACCTTTAGTTCAAAGCTTGCCAGAACATCTTCCTATTTCTAGAGGCTGTCAGCCAGCCTGCCAAAAGCCAGCTGCACTCTAGGACTGCGAGCACAATGTACTGCACACAATATACAGAACACTTTCTAAAGGCACTGAGCAATAGAGCAGGAAACTGCTCTCCAGATTGGAGGAATAGAGACTACAGCCAAGAGCCATCCAGTCTGCAGACCAAACCTGGGAACAGACCAAAGTTTGATGATCTGGGAATTCTGGTTCTTTGGAGCTACAGTCTTAACAAAAGATGCTTTTCTCTCGGCAAATTTTCTTGCTATTGACATAATGACCAAGTTAGCTGGGGCAGGAAACGCGCTATAAATATGAAGATGACCTGCCCTCATCTTGTGTCTTTCATCACTGGCTCTCCAAAGGGCATTAATGGCCTCCCAGGCAAGACAGAAACTGCAACTTTGTCGTAATAAGAAAGGGTAAGTGTGTTATGATAAATTCACAGGTTAAAAGAAGAAAACCAAGCCTTCTTCACTTTACCTTGACTCAAAAGGGTTGAACTGGTACAAGAGCTACAGTTGGGCTTGCAAAGACCAAAGGAAAACACAGTGAGAAAAGCTTTGTGTAGAAGGCAGGCAGGCATGAGCTGCTGCCTGTGCTAGATTGACAGCTCCAGAGACTGTCTGCATTAGAGGCAACTGAGCCTTAGAAATAAATACTATTTCATATATTTTGACAACTGTAACCTAAAACTTGAAGTTCTGTGTTTATATTGGTTTTGCTTAATAGGAGAAAGATTTGCCTTTGCCTGAGGTTAATAGTGTTCCTGGGTGGCTAAAACTGGCCACAAGGAAACACACCCTTTTTCTTTTTCACATTAATAAAGCTTTTAACATGTTTCTGGCAAATTGGCAAGAAAAGTGCATGTAACTCATAATTGGTGATTTAAATGCAATCATGAACAAATAAATGCCTGTTCAGATCTCATTATTTATGGACTGAACCTGCTTTAAGACAAAATTACTCTTTTTTTGGGCACCAGCCAAGCATAAACACTTATTAAGTCTTAATTTTAATCATAAGCTGCAAATGTACTGCATCTCACACAGTGCTGCCTATCTGGAGTACTATATATTATGGGAGCTTATGTGACTTTATTGAAATGTGACATAGCTCTAATGCATAGCTCTAATGTTCCACAGAATGGAACTCTCCTACCTCAGGAGACAGCAAACCATGATCTACTTGCAGGGCCCAAGCAAACAACTGAGAGTAAACCAGAGATGAGCTGTAAGCGACACTGAGGTAAACACCTTCCGTTTGGGTCAGATGACTATTCCATTCATGATCAGGACTTCTCCAGCGCACACAAGAATGTGCTTGTCAATTTTGTTTAACTTACACATTACTGAGCACTGCTGTAAAATGGAGGGAGTTCTTTGTTTGATCGCAGCAAGGTATGGGACTTAGAATGGCTGTATGTACTGGTGCAGGGGCTGTGTCTGCAGGCTTACTCAGTTCTGTAAAAGGCTGAATATTCTGGCTGTGAGCCAACAAAGTACTTAAATATGTGCTTAACTTCTGAATAATAAAAAATTCACATTTTCTTGCAATACTTATTGCTTTGTGTATAAAGTCTGCGACTTTCAGTTTCAAGACACATCCTATAGTCCACAAAACCATGTGACCTTTTATGTTTATCAACAATTTTCAGTTAGCTACAATATTTCTTTACATATTTTGCCACTTTTCTCTTTTTTCAAAATTTTGGTACTTTGCTCTCAAGTATTTGCAAGAATTTATTTCTGTGTGATGTCCTCAAACAGTCCTTTGCAGAAAACAAAATTGGTTTCCACAGGGTGTAAGTGGAAATTGCCAACAGAGCTGTCAGTCAGGGAGTGCTGTGACAGTGGTATTAGATGTGGACTTACGCAGTAGGAACTGGAACGGACCCTGCAATTATCTCACACCGAGCAAACCTCTGGCCGCTAATAGTAATTCAGCTATTTCCAGCCCCAGTTCCAGTTGAGGAATTAGCCCGGGGTGAAAGACCACATATCACATTACAGATCCCTGCACCTCCCCTTCTCTTGCCAAACCCAACTCAGCTTCACATAGAAGATGAGCACCTCCATCTGATGACAGACCTGCTGACCATTAGTTCCCCCGTAGGACTCTTGTTCCCAGTATTCAGCAGCACCAGAAGAGTTTTCAAAACCCCTGCATGTGAAGACCAGCAGCAGCTGCAAATACTTAAATGTCAGACAAATCTTGGGCTGGTATCCTTGTTATTAGAGCATGAGTTATGTAATTCAGTCATTTTGTGGCAGTAAAATTAGTGATTAGATTCCCCAAAGGTTTCTTGTGCTGCCCTCTCTTGAGCAGACAACTCGAGAGCAATGATGTTTCCCCTCCCAAAGTATCCCCATTTCAGTACCAAAAGCGACCTCCCAAGCACCAGGGCAAGAGACACTTCCTACCTCCTCCAGGCCTCTGGCTGCCGTGGCCATCAGCCAGCGTCCCGGTGCCACCTTCAACAAAGAGCATCTGCAGAATCCAACGTGCTCCGTGAAGAGAGAATCCATCACTGAAGTCCGTCCCTCTGCCAAATCCCACAGGCAGATCCTCTGGTCGCGACCCTGACTGTTACAGTAAAACAAGTTATCCATGAGCTGCAGATCTGAGGAAGCTCAGCTGTCTGCAGGGTCTTTAACAGGCAGCAATGGACCGAGCTTAGTACAGCTGCTGTGGGGTGTTATTAGGTGTTTCATTCAATGTGGGGGAAAGTGACCCCAAGACCATCACCCTCCTGCCAACTGTGAAACTGGCCAAGGGGGTCAAACATTACCAGGAAGAGGGAGGGCCTGAGAGCCAGTCATATACACTGCAGTCACAGTGTATCTGTTTCTTTGCAGAGGGATACGATCAAGTCCAGTTTTGCTGTTTATGTGTGTGAATATAAAGTCTCGTGAGCATTTGAACATATTCACAATAAAAATACTTACATTTTACCATTAATTAGATCTAATTTAAAAGCAAACAAAAGTATCCAGAGAGTCACACATGTAACACTGACTCACCCTAGCAAAGAAATGGAAATGTCATGTGTTGACAGAGGAAAGATAAAAAAATAGGAAGACAACAAACACTGCATCAGAGAGAAGTAAAAAGCTACAGTTATTCAGTGGTCAACTTCCCACAGCCACAGGGAGGGCACAGAGTTCTGTTACAACTGTGCATGTGTGGAGACACAACCACGGAGGGACTGGCAGCAACTGAACAGTGAAACACTGTGGGTAGAACACCCAAACCCAGAGCACCAGTGCTGCATCACTGATGTATGAGTGCAGCTCCCGTGGACTCCTCCACACACCCCTCTATCCCACAGAGCCTGTGTGCTGCTCCCAGGCCAGACAAAGGGCACAGCAACAATTCCTGCAGACTTACATGATCTCACTAGCTCTGGAACAAAGTACCACTGTGGAGAAGCTTCCAGTCTATAAACTACAGTAGCACGGGATGTATGTCCTCATGTTATCACCTGGGCCAAGGAGTCATCAACAATCCCTTATCTATGTCTTAATTTAATGAGTGATATCACCTGATGGAAGTATGAAACCAAAACAGAGCAGATGTAAATCTACAGACTGTTAGGACTTCTGCAACATCAATACAGAAACTCCCACCTGTTGTTCAGCTGAGTGACAAATTGTCACAACATTTACAGTGCTGAGCATATGAACAATGTGGTACTGCAGGAAATTATTGCGATTTAGCTTTAGAAGAGAGAAATATAAAATACAGGCAATTGCTGTCTCACAATTGTACTGCTATGTGTACTGTTATAACCATACAGCAAAAATAGAGGTATGGAAAACCTCTTTAATTATACACACAATGCTCATTCAATGTGATTTTATGGGGGAGAGTGTTGATAATTGTACTTAAGCAGATAAGAAATATAAATGCTAATGAGTTCCACTGTATATTATGAGATGTCTTCTTTAGATAAACATGTCAGAACACCTCCTAATCATACAGACACTTTGGCATCTACTCTAGATCACCTGTCTAATCCAAAGTACACAAATCTTCCCGACCTTCCCTTGCTAAACAAGAAGAGATTTTGCAACAAAACAAAGGCATGAAACTCAGCATTCTTGCTCATTTTAAGCCTTCCACTTTCCATCTCTAATTCTTCTCTTCTGCCCTTACCTTTGCTCCCTCCCCCCTCTAATTGTAAACTCTTTATATCAATCTTTCCTGAGAACCAGTTGTGAAACATTTGTCAACTCCAAATCCAAGTGTATTTCTTTACCCAAAGACCTCACCTGATCTCAGTGCAGTAATAAAGACACTACGGATCCTAATTTTTTGTGATGTCATAACATACACATAATAAAAAAATTATTTTGTCACCACTTTCTATTCTAGAGCTTTCTGTATTTTTGTACTTCAGTACATTTCCATATGTGTTGGGAGACTTTCAGTGACTCCAGAATTGAGACTCCCTTCCCCCCTTTTTTTTTCCCTTCAATCATGTACATCACAAAGACAAGAATAATTTCACTGCTTTTTGCCTGCTTTGCTCACCTGAGGAGCCTGTCTTTACCACCCATTGTCTCCACGCAGTAGACAGATTTTCTTCCATGGCCATCCAGTGCTGTGTCCACTCTGTGTGTTTTCAGGTTCCAGACATGGATAAACCCGTTCTCAGACCTGGCAGGAGGAACAGATGCTTTTAGCGTGACCACTGCATGCAGCCTGATCAGTCTAATGCTTTTCCTTTTCTTCCCCTGAAACTGTATGCACAAAGATAACACATTCATCATTCACAGCTATGCATGGTGCTGTTTTCTCCAGATGCACTTTGTTTAAATAATACACTTTATTTCAAAAGGAAATGATCATATGATGCTCAGTGCAGCCAGAATTCCTGGTTTACTCACCCAGAGAAAAGGACAGGAACATCAGGTTCTTGGCCTCCACAGGAAAAATGCAGAGTGTGGACTGCAGCACTGGTACCTCTGAGCACAAACTGTGGATCTGGAGGCGGCAGAGCCATTCAAGCAATGAACTGGGGGACGAGAAGAAGGCACAGATGCCACAGAGGGTAAGGCAGCCTAAAGTGAAACGACAGCTTTATATTCTGAGCAGGACATTTGCTTTTCCTATCACTTTCCTCTTTGAATTTTCCTTCTTGAATGTTATTTCTATTTGCCATACTGTTCAGAGTAAAGGATTTCCTCTTAACACCAACTGATGAAGCAGGTGTCAGACTCTCTTTGCTGCATTCCTCCTCCAGCAAGGTGCTGAGTCAGGCACACGCACACACCTCTCGCACACTTGGAAATACCGAATCGCTCAGCTGCTCTCCCTGCTGCAAAAACGAAGAGCTACAAAACACACGAAATTGGATACCCATAATTTCAGTGGGCAAACAATTTATCATTCCACTTAGCCCCTTGGCTAAGTCTTTCCCCTTCCTCCCCATAAAAATACTTCTGACTTTCCACACAGCCATTTCCAGCAGAGCATTGCAATGAACATACCAACTGAACAGTTTCAGATGAGACTGGAGTTACGATCATTTCTACACAAGAATCCCATTACTCCAAAGTGTTCGCTTTTTTGATTCCAAGCACAGTTACTTGAAAAAAGAAATGCAGTATTTCACACCAACTTTGTGACTGCTGTGTTAAACATTCTATTCCAAGGGGTTTGTATTCCCAAAAGGTTCAATAGAGACAGATGCTTTCAGCTTCATGTCATGGTTCAAAGGTGGCCTAGACCAGCACAGCACAGGATGGGTATACAGGGAACAGACTGCCCTGTCTCATGTGGCAAAGGCAAAGGACAACTCTTTACAGTCTCCCAGGGACAGTCGGTGCGATTCCAGCTGGCACTCACTGCTCCAGCACCTTCACAGCCATTTCCATCCACACTAACACCTCCACAGGCAGCTGTGCACAGGCACTGGAGGATGAGCACAACTTGTGTTCTGACTTGCTACAAATGCCCTTTGAGACCTGTGCTGGGATAAGGTGACCAGCAGCTTTGACTGGAAGAACAATTTGCAATTCATTGAAAAATGGCCATGAAAAGGGTCTACTGCTTTATCTGTGGCATTACTAGCCCTGCTTGTACATCTGCTTCTTCCCTTCTGACCTGACCTCACACAGAAGACGGCAGCTTTTGCCACTACAGATGTCAACTCTCATCACTTTTCCATGCATATGTTACCCCAGATTAAACAAAAAGTTTTCTAAATTCAGTAAGGGAAGATCAGCAGGTGTTTGTCTGCTGGTTCACAGCAGAGGGACTGCAGAGAATCAGAACAGAGTGCTAGACCTATGAAATGTTTTTGCATGGTGAAACAGCTCAACTTTCCACTGTCATCTCACCTCAGTATCAGCTCTTGAATTGTGTTTAATGGATGCACTTGCTATTGCACCTCATTTGCAGGTCTGCCTTGAGTGTTTATAGATCAGTAATCACCATGGTATCTATAGGTCCTCATTAAACGCAATTATCTTTTAGGACTAGTGATGAAACAGGAGTTTTCAGCGTAATGCGCAGTTCTCTCTCAATAGCACTGTGTAATTAGGTATGAAAATAATGAGCTCAGTGGATACCCTCCGTGTTTTAGGGCCCTGAGTCATCTGTTTTATGATGTTGTCGGATGTTCCAGACTCATGACAGGCTGGAGTAAATTTCCAGATGATTACACGCTGTACAGGTTCGCCCCCATGGTGAGATCCAGCTCCCAAGTGCCCATCTGCAACATGCCTCACTGTGTTATAAACCTGCTAGACTAAGGCTTTTGTCACCAAAGGTCACCTCTTTGGGGCACCACAGCTGTATGCTGGTGTCCTCAAAACCACACTTTGTAGGACCACATAAATAACAGAGTAGCTAGGGGCTTGTCAGAGGAGAAGGGTCTCTCTTCACGGTGGAGCAATCCTGGCGTACATCACTGAGCAAGGAAGACAAAATAGAAGTGAGTCAACCCAGAGGCTATCTGGGATTACAAGGCAGGTTTTTAATAGCATTTTTCTAATTACTGACACAGAAGTTTTTGCTGACAGACAGCAAGTGTGTGCGTGGCTGTGGGAAGGGTTTTACCTGGCATGAAACAGACGCTACTAATGCATGTCTTTACAAGGATGATATTTCAGAAAAATCCTCAGACTGGTTACAGGGAGAAAAACAACTACTGGAAAACATACTGAGCTGTAAGCAAATGAAGGGGCTTTTTGCACCTTGGAGCCTGGATCTTTCCAAGCTTTTCTCCTAATCATGTATGTGAATTTGGAAATTTGGCTTAATTTTGGAACTAATTTTTATTGAGCGGATGACTCGTTCTTACTTCCTATCATGATTCAACATATGAATAGCAGTGGGACAGTATTAAAGTGTCTCACTTTCCTTCCAGTAAGCACTGAACTGTAAAATTCCATCTGTGCTGTCTTCTTTATCCACGATCTTGGACAAGTCACTTAAGACCAAGATTTAATTAAAAGTTCTTAAGTACCTACAGGAACTCCCACAAGGTTGCAAATAGATGGAAATTTGGTGCAACGGTGTTTTAACGACTCCACAAGAGCATCAGTGTGTTCTGTTGACACATAAACATCCTCAAGAAAAATTACATTTAGCTCACCTTCAGCTCACCAGGTAGCTCAGTCTCTGCCTTACAGGGATAATGAAACACACCGTGGTCTGCTGATACAAATACATAATGGTTATACTGTGCTTTGCTAAGCAGACAGCTACAAACATGCTAAATATGATGACTGTGAGATGGTTAAAGCCTCTGGGTAAATTTTTGAAAAAGTGCCTAAGTGATTTAGAAGCCTAAGACTCATTTCCAAATGAATTTTCAATCCTGCATCTCTAGGACTTTTTAAAGTTTCACCCCAGGTGTCTGAAAATGAGTTCTCTAATTAGCACAACATTTATTTTCTTGTTAACTCCATCTAGCCTCAGGGAGACCAATCTGTTCTTGTTAACTGGGGATATCTGCAGCAAATTTAATTAAACAAATTTGCTTAGTATTAGTCTGGTCTGAGAGCAAAATCTGGCTCAAGGGCTTGAACGAGCAAAGTGCAACCTATGGAAGAAAGTTCATTTAAAAGAATCTCAGGGCTACACTCCCTGTCTGTCCCTGAGATGTCCTCATGCTGTGACTTCTGCCTCCTGTGAAAGGAGTTAAAAGACACGACTGCATGAACCATTTTGCTTGCAAGAGGGTATCACCTGCAAGAGATGCAACACCTCACCATGCAGTTCTTGTTTTTTAAAAGATGTTCTGATGTTCCACTTATTTCTTCCAGCCTTCCCCGTGCTGGTAACAGCAACCTCCTTCAGGGGCTGAGCCACACGCTGACATGATACAGGCAGTGTCAAGTATTTTCCACAAGGTGCACTGCAAACCCTTGGGCTCCTGCAGAGGTTCCATTTGCTGTGCGAGTGAGGAGTGGAACCCACAGCTGTTCAAACTGGGGCTTCAATTAGCAAAAGGCTAAGTGCACCACACATTAGGTTTAGACAAAACCCAAAAGGTTTTAGACAAAACCCAAAAAGTATTAAACGCCAGAGCAATTAAATTGCCTTCAAAATGACATTATTTTAAAGAACAATTCACTATTAATATCCCTCACAAATCTTACTCTGCTTAGGTTGCAATTAGAATAATCCTCAAACCATTGGAATTTCTATGCAGTGGTATTCCAGTCTCATCACTTCAGCATTTGATATAAAAAAGTTAAGCTTTTATTTAATGAGAGTCATTTAAAATATGTAAATGTCAAAAGGATTACCTTAGAAAAATCTCTCAGAGAATTAAAAACATTAACAGATTCCCACAGGAAAAATTCCAGCAGAATTCAGCAACTCTCCTGTTCCCACTCCTGTCACTTGTATTTCTATCACACATTGAAGCAAAAACAAATTGCTATTAAAATATCATCCAAACACCCTCCTCCCCCATGCAAACGCCACAGTTTGTAGATACCAATGGCTCAAGCAAAGACAAGAAAAAATCCTCTTCTTTTTTCTTTCTTTAGGCTTATTTAGAGTAGTAAAAACTCAGTGGTAAAAGAGCTTTTTCAGGTATAGAAGAAATAAATCTCTCTAGGCATGTCTGGCAAACTGATTTGGGACTGAAACCAGCAGGTGTGCAGACATAATTACTACTGCAAAATATCCAACGCATCCAGGTGTGCTCACAAACAGATATATGAAATCCCTGTTATTTTTTGAAAATTCCTAGTCTACCAGGTGCCACCCTCCCACAGGAAAAATCAGAGCAAAGAATGAGTTGAGAAAGATGTGAATAAATTGTTCTTCCCCCTATTCAGGCTCTGTGTCTCTCTCATTCACACAAAAGCCTTTTCCAGCCTGCAGTTCTGTGCCTGCACTCCCTCCCGAGCCCTGTGATGCTCTGCCGTGCTGCACAGCATACTGTGCTCTGGTGCATGAGTGTGTTTTGGCATGGGGTCTGCAACTGCAGAGGAAGTCAGTGGAAATAACAGACTTCTCCAGTTAATAGTGCAGTGCAAACAATTTTGCTTATTCCACTACATGTACAACCTCCACCACTGAAACGCAGCAGGCAGCCCTTGCAGGATGAGCTTTCCAAAAACTATGTTCCCACGTTTCCAGCCTCTAACCACTGCAGACAATGAGGTTTTGCAGTGGTGAAAGTAAGAACTACTCTCTGCCCAAGCAACACGCCCTGTATCGCGGCTGCTGTGGCCACTGTAGCTCGTCCTGTGCAGACCAGGAGGGTCCCAGCAGCACCTGAGTCACCTCACTGACCTGTGCTGGAGCACAGCAGGACTTGGAAACATCTCAGCCATCCCTGCTTGTCCCAAAATGCTGCCTGCTCATATGGCACTTCTAGGAAGTGAGGAACAGGCATTTAGGGCGACAAGAACTCACTCAATGAGTAGCATTTCCACACGTCACTTAAAGAGATGCCAGACAAATCCACACAAGTCAAATGAGTTAAAGTTCACCTCAGCTGACTGCGAAAGTGAATTTTTATAGGTTATTGACTACAGATTGTCTCAAACCAGGTATAGGATCTGGTAAACAATTCTTCAGACTTGTAGTGACAAATGTTTAAGCCTAGTTTTTCATTCTGCATGTACAAACTAAAAAATGGCAGAACACAGTGAAACAGGGAAGTCAGCAATACAAAGGGATGTGCCGAGACAGTCACCCCGAGAAACCTCTTCGCACCTGAGGGGAAAAGTAACTGGCTGTACAAAGAAATGCCCTTTGGGGTCCTGGAACAAGCTGACACACACAAAACACTCAGGGAAGAATGAAACGGCCACTTAGGTTAAAATCCCAAACTAAAAGCCAGGCACCCTGCTTTTCACATTCCTACCCCAGCTACCCCAAACACACCATGTGTCTGTTGTGTGCAAAGACAGAAACACGCACTAGGAAAAGCAAAACCAGCAGAGGCTTGATCAGGAGATGTGGGAGTGCTACACAAATTGTTGCAAAGGTCAGAGTCCCAGAATGCATGAACATTTGTTTGTCAGTCAAATAACCACACAGCTTTCAGTTCAAAACCCCTGTTTTTATCTTTGGTGCTAAACTGAGATAAAAACTATTATACTTCTAGGCTTTCTTTAATGCCAATTTTAAAAATAATTTATTTCAAGTGGAAATTAGAAATCAGTAGAAATTAGAATTAGAATTTTTGATTTAACCAGTAAAATGCACTAATAAAGCACTCCTAATTTTCAGAAGAATAGCTAAGTTGGTTATTTTCCATATTACTACTTACTCATGACTACCAAGGTAGAGGTCAAGCTTAGTGATGTGTATTTATGATTTCAAACCCTAAAATAATTACGATAACAATAATCATTACAAAAAGTAAATCACAGCAGTGGACTGGGAGCATTCCTTATTGTGCTTGTGCTTGCATTAGAAAACACACTATCAGACACTGCAGATGGATTTCTAGATAGAATTCTCTTGCTTGCAAAACTTGCTAGTTAGCGACACGTCAATGTCAAAGAGAATGCAGTGATTTATATGACCTAGTTTTACAATCCTTTCTTAGCTGATATCATAAACCTGTTGCCACACAGCCAACATTACAGCTGACTTGAATCCTTCCTCTTGTAGGTTGGGAGCACTAACTACTGTCAGAGCTTTCATTCTAAACAGTCACCAAATCATTTCTAATGACTAACAATGACTGCCGGCTCAGAAAAACACTTCAGAAGTCTCACCCAGAGAAGTGCTGAGAACCTCCATTTCCCACTGACTTCAAGGGAAGTTAGGAGTTCATCCTCTCTCAGGAGATCCCAAAATTACCTTCCCTCCTGACACACCGGCAATGAATGACGGAAGTTTCCACATTTGCATTGTAATAGTCAATGGACAGATAGCAAACAAAATTGCTTATCGGTGACTGGTGATATGCCAAGAAATCTTAAGGGACCAGAAGAGAAAATGACTAATAACCATCACGCAATGCAACATATTTTTAATGATTTCCACCCAGATATTGTCCCCTCACAGTGTTAGCACCTTTTCTGTCTGTAAGCATTCCCTTCCTGAATGAGCCTAAACCACAAGGTATTACAATTTTAAATACTGAAGTTTGCAAGAAAAATGTATATAAATGTCAGTGTGTAACCTTCAGGAACACTGGAACCCAGGCTTGTGTCTTGAGATTCACTTTCAAATACTTCCATCTGCAATTTTAAAACAAGTCACTGTACAATAGCTATTTTCTATAGGAAAACAGATTCAGCATGGGAACAAAACTAAGAATGACTGTAATAATTTGAAAGACACTGAGCATATGGATCTCATTGCCACTTACACATTTTGGTCACTGAAACAAAAAGCTATTAATCAATATGTAAAAGCCATAAATTAACATAAACATTAATCATTCTAATACTCCCACTGTGTCGGACTGATAATTTTTTTTCTGTCTTTCGTTCTGACATCTGTGCCTTCAGCTATCAGCTGGGTGACCTTTTTGAACACAGTTAAACATTTTGGGCATTGCAAATCTTACTGAAGTAAACATTTTGGAGACAGCCAAATATCATGGATATGTTTATGCCAAAAATATGGGGTCTGCAAACATGAGAGCCCCTGTCCCTCATGTAACTGCAGCTTTTAATAAGGGAGCCTAAAATACGGCATGAAATACAGCTGAAACAGATGACATTCTAGTGTTTCATAAACAGGTTCGTTTTGCAGATGAGGGAAAAGACACCCATCTGGTTTACTTTCTGAAACCATTAATTGCTTGGGAAAGTGCAATGGCACAGCTACAGCCAACCTGGCTGGGAGAAGGAACGCAGGCGTAAAAGCCCATAGTAGTTCAGCTCTGCAACACACTCTGCAGAAAATGATTGGGGGGGGAAAAAAAGACAACAAATACCTAATCACTTTGAAAATGTGAAGAATATGAATATGAACTTCTATATGCATAAGTGAAAAGAAGTATTTATCCAAGTGTCTCTCTGTATCATACCATCAGACCTAAAATGAATTTAAGTTTGTGCATGTGATAAATCATTGTAATCTAGCAGAAAATTGATAAGCCAAGGACCATCAAAAGATTGTTTTGAGTAGCCTCCAGTTCAGCCATGCATAGCAATCTGTCAGCCATGGGGCTCTGTCTGCCCATCCTCCTTAATTAGGGGTGCTGCATAGTGCAGCATCAGCCACAAATCTTTTGGTTCCAAGAGTTAAAATGTCCTCAGATAGCATGGGCTTAATTAAACCTCTGCCAGACATTTTAGCAGACATTCCAGCAATAATCTTGTTTAGTAACAAACTATTAAAAAGAATTGACAGAGAAGAAATACATCAAGTTGTTACAGCAACTGAAGTTATTTGGGACAGAATTATATGTCTGCAATTAAGGATTCTGTAACTCTGAGCAATTAAAATATCACTTTATTTGAAAACTAATTAATTCTAAACACATATTTTTCCCATGACAAACTTTTATGATTGTTTAATTTATTCCATCCTAATTACACTTTAATTAATCTACTCTTGTATAATATTAAACTGTTATTCTGGCATTTGACCAATGAAGACAATAAATTGATTGCAGTTCCGTTGTGCAAGAGCAGAAACTGTCATGCCAGTTTCAACACCACGTTTATTTATTTGTCTGTTCTATTACTTTTCTTTTCCTCCCACAGGGCATAGGAACATGAAACACAGTACAAATCAGATGACATTTTGTCTTCTATACTTTCTGCTTCAAAGTGTTGAGCATAACAAGAGTTTTGAGTGTGAAGGCAAGGTATATGTAACATGATATTACATAATGGAAAATAACCTATAAGAAATGAATTTATACTTCTAAAATCCATCACACAATGATTTATCAATTGATTCCTGATATACAGGACCACATCCAGAGCTGCTGGAAATGGAGCTGTTTGGCACTGAGCTCTGCTCATACAGGCAACAATAGGAGAGAAAGAGACCCAACCCCATTTCCACACTAATGTTAAAATTACATTCAGTTCAGTATCTCAGTAAGTTTTATAAAACACTGCATTTTAAACTTGCATCAAGTTACCTTAGATTCAACTAAAATGAAAGTATATAAATTCTTTTCTTACCCTACAAACATATTTGTTTTAAACTCTGATAAAAGAAATATATACATATATTTTATTTCACACACAGTTAGTAGTGTTGTATATTATTTTACTTTGGACATACTTAAGGTAAAAATGACTGTTGGCTATAGCCAGAAGTCCTCAAGTAGTTTTTTTGATATGAATGTCCTGAAATACACAGGCCTTGCACATTTGGTGGGAGGAGATACTGAGTGGTGACTCTTTATGAAGACACAATGAAGCAATCTATTTTTCCTGTACTTTTAAAACTTGTGCTTGCACTCCTGGCTGTATGCTTCCTTCTGCTTATGAAATATCCCCTACTGTAAACGCCTTACCAAGGGGAGACGCCGTGCAGAGGTAGGCAATTAACTTAAATTACATTGCAAGCTGAGCTCTGACAGTGCTCCCCAAAATACTTCCTTTTACCTTAATGACACAGGTTACATTTCACAGAGTTAAAAAGACAAGTGCAAAATACATTCACAAAATACACATTCATTAAAAGAGGAAAAAAAAATTCTGCACTTAATAGAGCAGGTTGTGTACATCAGCAGCATCGTCACAGTGGGAGATAGATTTGTATCAGAATATTGTACCTGTGTCCTACACCCCACACTTATATTCTCAACATTTGTCTTGTAACAGTCAAAAAATATACTTCGAAACTGCGAATGGCAAACAGGATAAATTGACATAAGCATAGAAGGAATACTAAATAACCAAGAGCAATTCCTATCTGTGTCCAGCTCACGTTTTGAATTCCAAATTTTGGATCTGATCTATGCCTGTCCAAACTGCAGATGATGTTGGTGAGAGAGCTCAGGCAAGGGAGGATTCACAGGCATCATTCGTTACACCAGCATTGCATAAAGCACTTTCTCTTTGTAAGGTTTCTGCTTTGGTGTAAACTACAACACATCTCGGAGATCAGCATGATTACGGGTCATTCTCTGTAGATGGAGAAACTGTGTCAGGGACAGCAGTGACCTCTTAAGGTGCCAGAGCTGCTGGAACTAAGGTTAGGGCTCCACTCGCTGACTCCAGACACAGACAGTCCCTTCCCACGGTCAGTGAGATTCACGTGGCACACAGTGTTTTAAGAAACAAAGCAATCAGGACAGTCTGTATCAAGTCATTATGGTAAAACTAAATCCTTACTCAGGTGAACTCTCAAGGTCAGAAGCAACTGTGTTTCAGCAAGACCAGTGCTATTTGGTCCTTCTCCACAAACCCCTTCAGTATTTAAAAGAGAGAGAAGACTTACTGTTACGTATACCACACTTAAATATATGACTCAAAGTTACAGATTAGCATTTTTATGCTATGAAATATCCCCCAAAACTCAAGCTTAGTTACTAATAGTATGTGCCATTTGTCTACTAGGATTCCTGTTCAATACAGCCTAAGTATTTGGATAAACCAAGGTACTGGAGAGCAACTTAGCCCAAGAAATCTAGTAGGGATCACTATAATTCTACTGCAAACAGCAATGATATTTACAACGCAAATATTACCTGAATATCAAGTAAAAAAAAGTAATGTTTATTTTAACAGTTTAGGCTAAGCTTACACGTTAGACACAAACCCATAATTGTTCTTCCATTCCGGTTTGATCACATAAACCTGCATCCACTTTACATAAGCAGGTAGGATGCACTAGTCTATGCTCATATGTGAAACAGCTAATTGCTAAGTTGTGAGAGATATTAATAAAAAACTGGTTCCACACTTAACAGGCTGAATATTGATGATGCTTTATTCCCAGTTTCCAGTACTGATTTTTCTCTGTCTGGGATGTTCTGACCAGTCAGTTTCTCTGTTTTTTAAGGAGTAACACTAACTACCATTTAAAAGTTACAGAATGGAGCTACAATTTAACACATGTAAATTCAGGCTTCACTCCTCTCAGCCACCATAAACCACTCCTGACCAAAAATGCAGTGCTAAATGCAAAACTGTTTCACCACTTTAATTCGAAACTTTGAACAATTCTGCCGTACCTGAACTTGAACTCCAGCTCAGAATGTGTGCTCAACAGCCCCCATTGTGCCGCGCTTTTATGCTGGCAGGAACTGAAGTGTCAATCTTTCGTCAGATAATCAGATTATGTCATGTTCTGACCAAATTCATTAGGAAAACTTTTACCAACCCTATTATCTCAAACCAGAAAATCTAGATCAAAGTATAACCGATTTTACAGCACAATAAAACTGTTATAAATATTTGAACACTAATTAAAAGGCCTCTTTTGTTAAAAGTAAATAAATAATTGAAAGCTACCTCTTCTTATAAATATGGTTGCATTTGATAGCATTTATGGTGTGCTGCTCAGAAAACCAGGCTCTATATGTGGTGGAGGGTGGAAGAAAAGCACTTAAGAGCAGTCATTTGAGAAGATGGAGGGCTGCTAGACTTTTAAAATGTTTGCCTAAAGTAAGTCACACTGAGTGCTCATCCTGGTGGCAAAGCATTAATCCCTGAATGTCTTTGTTAACTCCATTCACACTGGACAATCCCATCTACTTACTGCATGCAGTGGATGGACACTGCACCCAAAAGGAGCGAAGAAATACTTTTTGAGGAAATGCTACATCGATGACTAATTTCTCAGTAAATGCAATTATATTGTAGTATATTTTGTTCTTCCTGAAATATGCATGGTCACGTCTCCTAAAAAGGTAAATAACTGTAATTATTTTCTGCTTTTTGATCAGATATGACATCTGCATAAAACAAACTCCGAGCACAAGAGTACTAAGAACTTTGTCTCCATTTCAGCTGGATAGCAAGAACGGCATGAGAGGGAATCAAAGAATTCATATTAATGTAATTAACAGCAAGGAACCAAGTTTAGACTAATCCACGAGCAGGAGCAGCAACAGGACAGTCATCAATATTGATTTCACATATTTTTCAGTACTACAATCAGATTCTCCATCTGTAACTCAAACTTTAAAAGTATGATAATTTACGGAAAGGAGATTAATTTAGCCATTTTGACTCAAAGACTTATTTCATAGCTTCATCCCAAATCCTGTATATTGTTAGGATCCCTTTCCCCTTTGAAGACTTAGTGAATGATTGAAGCTTCTACTTTCTGAGAAACAGATAACACAAGACTAGTAATCTGACTCTAAGCCACTGGATAAAGGCAGTTTGTTTCCTCTTAGCCCATCTGTCAACACCTCTTCAGTAATTAGTCCTAATTATTACAAAGGGCTAGCCTCCCATTCGCATTATTAAATCAGAAATAGTATCATAGCCAGGTATCTTTCAACGCCTACCAGACTGGCGACCTTCGATTTCATTGAATCTTCTATCAGTATCCGCCTTTGGAAGAGCCTCGGCAGTAATTTTAGCATCAGCTTCAAAGATGCAGATCCCACAGTGGAATTCCAGGGATGCATTCATATACACACCCACGTCATGTGACAGGAGAGCAAGCAACACAATTGACCTTTGCATTGTTCTCTAAACTCCCGTGATATAAAACACACATTTCTATTTTCCACAATAGAACTGGGTTTTGCCTGCGTGCTTAGAAGTGCTCCTTTGAACTAAATGCTGATAGGAAGAATAGTGAAACTGTGTCTGCAAAGATGAAGGTCAAATCTTTGTGAAGAAAACAATGCATCTGAACCTTTTTTTCAGATCGAGATAAATTTGCAAGAAGTAAATAGTAACTAAAAATATGCATAAAAGTATTTAAGTGTGAAGATTTAAAAGGTTTCTTGTGTTTATTTTTGCCATATAGCTGAAATGCTTCCCCAGAAAAGCACAGAACAAAAAGGATGATGACATCGAAACTCTCACGGAATCAAAGCTCAATTAGCTGAGGCTTTAGTCAGTTTTAAGCCCTTCATTTGTCTTAACATTTATTTAACTGAAACAAGAGAAAAAAAGATCCTCTTAAGAGCCAAACGCTCCATCTCTTTTGATTAAAAGCCAAACGTGTTTCCCAATCACACATCTGTGACCACAAGTGAGGGTTGGTTCACGAAGGGTTTCCCATCAACAGCAGAGCATTACCAGTTTGCTCAGACACCATGAGCCGACCTGAGATGCACTGGCAGGAGTTATGGCTTATGCCCAGAGTACAGGAGCTACACAAATACTCGGGTCTCCATGTGAACAAAGCCCACATTCTCTAAATACAATGGAGAATGTTTTTGTTGATATGCTTGATGTCACAAAAAAGCAAAGCAGACAGAAGACAATTTTAACAAAAACCCTCAAACTCATGCACATTTTAAAGAATTTCTCCGTGTCCTATGTTAAAATGAATTAGCGATTTTCCCCGCTCTTTATAGGTCTCCTCTACATGCTACAGATGTTGATAACAATGTCTAACAAACTAAGCAGAACAGTGGCAAAAGAGTGAGCTGCTATATAAGAAGCAGTAGCCTAAAGACTTGCAGTATGAGTGATCAGGAGCTGGGCAGGCACAGAGCACAGTGCCTGCCCCGACCTGCAGGGATGTCACTGCAGCTCTGCGCTGCCACTAACGCCCAGTGTCTGGAACAGGGACCATGAGCCAAATTCTGGGCCCCTGACCTGTGGACGTGGTCAGCTCAAAGTCCCTGTTGTGTCTCATTGGCTCAACGTGGCCTACTTGGAACTCGCACAAAGACATCTCAGTAGCACACAGTACTGCAGCACGAAGAAACTACTCCGATCCAGCTTCCTGCATACTTGTCCTGCATACCTTCCTGCTACAGCACTCATGGCACCATACAGCTTCACTGCACCTGGACAGCTTTTCCCTTCAGAGATAACTGTAACTCACTGCCAAGAAAAATAAACACACAAACTTAAAATTCATTTTCCAAGTTGTACGTTTTCCAAAGAAATGCCATGTTAGTTACACGCACAGTAACAGGCAGGCATTTGACTATCAATGGATCAGGCTTTAAAACACATGAACATTGCAGGTGTCAACAATGCAGGTATCAACACACTTGCTACTATTTTTTTTCTTGATTCTCCTTAAGAGAATTCAGTGCACTAACAATAAAAACATTTCAAAGTAAAGTATTGTACTGCAGAAAACAATGCCCTGCAGAGTCAGAAGACTGGTCCATCTAGCCTAGCACCCCATTCCCAGCAGTGCCATGCTGTTTAGAGGTGCTATTTAGGGAAGAGACAGAAGCCTGGCTGCTTTTGCAGCCCCTGCTCTCCCACACTCCTGCGTGCACAATGCTGCATTAATGATGTTACAGGGCACGTGATTTCACTGTTCATTTGCAGCCCTGCTGTCTATGAAATTGTCTAACTCCTTTTGAACCAGCTGATATCCTCACCTTTGCTACCTCCCACGGCAAAAAATTCATTATCTGAAATTTCAGAAAATGAAGGAGTACTTTCTTTTCTTTGTTTTAAACCTGATCTCCTACTACCTCCATCGAGTGCTCTCTAGTTCTTACATTGCAGGATTTGGAGGGCAGCAGTTACATATTTGGCTTTTTTATTACTTTCATGATTTTGTAAACTAAAGAGTACTAGATTTTTCAACCTCTCCTTACATGACAGTTGCTCCATTTCCCCAGATTGTTACAGTTGACATCTTCTGCACCAACTCCACTAAATCCATCTGGAAAAGCAGAGAACTGAACATAATACTTCAGACATGAGCCCAATGAGGTTTTCCTTAGTAGTAAAGTGACATCCTTGATGAGATAAATCTTCACTGACTTCAAAAATCACGTCACTTTCAAGAAAAAAAGCTACTTGTTTCTGCAACAGAGATAACTCCAGCCAATACACCTGGCAAAGGAAGTCATCTTTGTTCTCAATAGTTTGTGATTTCTCCTGCAGGGCAAGCCAACAGAGAAATGGCTAAGCTTAAGTGTACTGTCCAAGGATCTACATCCGGAAGAAATAGCATAATTTTTTAATAGCGCTTCCTGAAACACCTAGACTTCCTGGAATTACTAGTTAAAATCCCAGAGGAATTGATAATGTTCTCTGTCCATCCACGCCTAGCAGAATGCTGCCCTACACCACTGTGCACCTTTCGGGAAGAATTTTACAGGCCCTACCTGCTCTGTATCAGTGCTTGAGAGCTCTGGTCTATTTTTAGAGCAATAAGCCCTGTAGCTTCTCTTGTTGAATTGGGCCAAACCCCCTCAAACACATCCTTCTAGCAGCTGTTTCTCTCCATTCCCAGTTACATGCATTTAAGTGGCATATTTTTCAGTAAACCAGATCCTTCCCTATTTTAAGGTTACTTTGTACTACATGGAAATGTTGGAATGGAAATGGGTTGCCTTTTCCCTTGATTTTCATGTCATGTCATTAACTTGCATGGAAGTAAAAGTGTTTGGGTCAAAGAGAAGCAGCAATTATAAAAGCATATGTGCACAATGTAATCTCAAAAGAAAACAGAAATCAGAGCCCAGCAGGAGGAACAAAAGGAAATAGATTTTTGGTCCAGCTGCACAAGCCACCCAAGCACTGAGGAGACAGCACTGAAACCTCCCCAGGTCTGTGCATGACAGTGCTGGATTTAACCACAGCCTTGCCTTGGCCTCCCTGTGGCCACCACATGTCCAAGTCTACCATCAAGAATCTAGTGGAACACAGGAGCCACATTTCCCTCCCTGTGGACACCCAGACATGCCTCTGTCTCGAAATGGCACCGAGATGGATGGATCCCATGGCAGTTCCGCTCAAGGACAGAGAGGAAGATGAGGTCCATGTTCCCAATACTGTCCTTGCAAGAAAAAATGAGATCTGGGCTTCATGACATGGCTAGCAAACAGTCTCTGCAAAGCACATACTCATCTTTAGATATTGCAAATGAAAATGTTTTATATGAATGCACTTCTGCAGTTTCTTCAGTTCCCACTAAGGTCCAGAATACTCACATACATCAATAATTACACAAAGGTGGCACCACTAAACTAACACTGATTTTAGAGGTTACTCCCACAGTGAAGACTGCTCACACATCAGCAACAGCCATGGAATGCTAACTTAGCAACTGACTCTAGCTCTCTCAAAACACAAAAGTCTTCATAGTAAAGTATTTTGTATAAAGCCAGACTAAAGTTTAACCTGCAAGTTCTTTGGTATGTTCCTTTTTCAAGTCTGCAAGCACTAGTTTCAGGGAAGAAGTCTGTGCCAAAGTATACTATACCTACTATGGCAATAAATTCTTCATGGATGAGGTTTTGTACATAAATTACCTTCATTTGCAGTCTCTGAATGCTCTTCTAAATTTTATGGGATAATATGAATTATGAGCACCCATGTCTTTCTTGCAGGTATAATGTGTGACAGATTTTACTTGCATAGGATTATGCAAGTGAGTTACACTGTACACCTCTCTCCCCCACCCGTGCTGAACACATGTGATAACACAAACCAGTCAGCTGCTCATGAGAAGTGTACAGTCTGCTATAAAGATATGTATGTATTAATTAGTTTCACTAGAATTACATGTGAATCACATGGTTACACAAAAGCATTAAAATCTCAAAAAGGTTTTTTCTAAACCTTATAATCTTAGATTTCTTTATCTGTTATTTCTTGGTTTAGTTATTGGTACATTTATGGTTTGGCAAAATAACTCCTTTTAAATAAATTGTACATTTAAAGAGCACAATTTATATTTCTTTGAAGCTACCATTGTAATCTTTACAAAACTTGGCTGGATGTCAGTTTCTGGGCTTTAGGTATTTTGCTGGTTCTGCTGGATTTTTAAAACCCTAGAAATCTGGGAATGGAATGGGTCTGTTCACTGTTATTATTAGTCTCCAGTAAATACTGTTGGTGACCCACTGGAACCTAAATCCCAGCCATCCTTCATATATCTGTTGAACACTGGGTGATTTGGACTCAGTTCATACACTAACACTTGCATCAAAAGCAAAGTTCCAGGTTTCCATAGGAGCTCTAATTGCAGGAATCACTAGAAATGTGAACTGGCAAACAGTATCTGGACCCCAGTTCTACAAATTGCTCTATGAAACAGTGTAGTGGTTTCAAAGGCTTCACAATAACAGGTCCAGATCAATCATTTTTCCGAAAGGACACACTGTTGGTTGGCTGTATGAAACAGCAACACCACTGAGAACTGCACCTACTCACAGCCACAGACACCAAGAGGTGAAAGACAGCAGGAACGGTACACGTGGTATGGGAATGCTTGTCTTGCTCCCATGACAGTGGGGGAAGGACCGGGCAAGAAGGCTCATAACAAGATCAGACAAAAGAGAAAACACTGAATCATATTTAAGTAATTACCAGAAAATAAGACTTCTGCAAAATATTTGCAATCAGCTAGCTCGAGCCTTCAGGCTCAGTCTTGTATTGGGCTGCCTGTAGCAGCACCACCCCAGGAGGCGCTCCAGGAAGAGTGGGTGACTCAAGTTCCTCCCTGGCTCCTTCCTCCACATGGCAGAACAAATAACTGCACCCTGTCCCGAATGCACTGTACTCCCACGTTACTCCTAACCAGCCTGACAGCACAAAAAGCCGCGGCCCTGCTCCTGCTCTGCCTGCCCTGCTAGTTACATGACAGCAAGGGAAAGATCGGGCACACAGACCCCACTGTCTCCCCACACCATGGTCTCTCCTCTCCCACCTCCACACACCCAAAACTGCTGTCTAAAGCAGCCATATGGGACACATTTACTTCTCACTCCTGCCCCAGGGTGCTGCTAGGGACAGGAAAAATCTAGCATGGAGATAGCATCAGCACAAAAGAGAAGAGAATCCCAGTTAGGAAGAACATATGTCGTCACTAGATAATGATAACCACATTTAATGGGCAGAAGCATGAAGGCATGAGTTTCAGAGATTTCCCTCTTACTTTAAAAAATAAGGGGTTATTACAAAAATGCCCAATTACACCATCAGACATGATACAATATTGATGGTGTAAAATCACTGTAATTAAATGCTAAGTGCTGATTCCAATTATTTAGCAGTGGAGCAATAAAATAAGCAAATGCCTTTAAAACATTATTTCCATAGAGAGACCACAGAACACAAAAGGAGCTAAAAAATGACCTGTCAGGACCTTAGGCATCCCATGGTGAGGTTTAAGGTATGAAGAGTCTCAGGCTCAGTGCTGCAATTAAGCTCCGTGTCCCTCAGATCTGCTTGTTTGTTGCAAGCTTACAGAGGAACTAGTATATGGGAAAAGAGTGAATTCCTGTCCTGACTGAGTTAGTTACCACATCACCTTCAAAGCAGACACTTGGGGGAAAACAAAGGCACATATAGAGACTAAAAAGAGTAAAGCTCTGAAGCAGTGGGGCAGTTCAATCCACAATGGCCATGTCTGCACATGCCTCTCACTGAAGGACCTGGGCTGTGGCCATTAGTGTCAGAAAACCGTGCAAGAGTCTCTAAAAAAAATTTTATTGAAAAAATAGTTCCAGAACAACTTTTCTTGAGAAATATCATCCAAATCACTGGAAATAAAGGATATTCCCAGAAGATATTCTCAATAATCTCTCTGTCATAGAGGGGGAAAAAAGACTGCAATATTAAATATTACTAATTCTACTTTGGGGCTAAATAACTGTCCAGCAAGCAGGAGTGAGGCCATGGCAAACCAGGTGCTGCACTGTCCTTAAGCAGGATGCAGCAATGTTGTGCTGAGCAGGGACAGGACTCTGTCAGCCAGTGACAGGGAAGTGTCCAAGCCATCTTCCTTTCTTCTTGGAGTACCTCATGTTACTTAGAGGAAAGACCTCCAGCACAGTTCCAGATTTGGAAGGCTCAAGTGCTGTCAGTGTGCCAGACACATCCATACAGGGCAAAATAATGGGTGGATGTGGAGCTCCTAGCCTGTCTTCTGCAAAAGTTGGGACGGATGACACCAAAAAAATCTTTACATTTGGCATTATATAAGGAAATTTTGTCAAAATATAGAACACAGCCCACTTCCATTCATGTTTCTGAGCAAACTTTTTTCTAGGTAGATTTTTCAGCTAAACAAAAACTGAGCTGGAAATGTCCAGTTCAAATTAAATGTCCTATAAACTAAATAAAGCTGATTACTCCTTGCTTCCTTACATGCTTCTTCTTTACCAAGAACAAAACACAACTTGTTGAAGAACATATTTTGAAGCAGGAATAATGACCATTCTCAAGCCCACAGCTTCATTTTTATTGCAAATAAAACAACCCTGAAGATCTTCCATTACCTTCAGTGGTTGGGAGGGAGCGGGAAGAATGATGTGTTACGCTACAATGGAGGAAGTACATACGCCAACTGGAAAAACGGACTATAAAAAGCTTCTCTTACACAAACACAGGAGGAAGCAACCAACACCCTCAATTGTTGAAGTGAAAGGAGGGAGGGCTAAACACACAGCCAGATAAAAAAAGGTAAAATTTAAAAAGTCCTGCATGTTTCACATGTTCCAAATTACTCTCAGATTTGAGAGCTCTTATCAGCAGCAGCCCTGGCAAATCTCACACAAAGAGCACAAATGCTGTATAACCTTACCAGACTGGGGACCTCGCTGCAGCTCAGACCACATATCACCTGTTTCTGTGGCACAGCACTGTGGGCTCTCTCCCTCTCTGCAGCATAAGACAAGTTGGGTGAGGAGCTCTCTGCACCTGGAACAAGGGATCAGAGTCGCTTCTGCTCTAGGGGCCTTTCCTAACCAGCAGCATCCCCAGCCGTGTGTCAACACATCCCCTCCAGTCACATATTCACCCAGCTTGGAACCAAAGTGGCATCATCTCATATGTCAGAGGACAACAAAATCAAAGGGTCTAACACAAGTGGAAGAATTCAAAGTACAACTTCAGAAGGGCAAACAGGCCCACCAAAGAAGAGAAGATTTATCAGAACCAATAGCTAAATACTGGCAGGCCAGAGATGCAAATTCTATCAAGGCAGACCGAGGAAAAAGGAGGTGGACAGTGAAGTTGGCTGCACTGATTGCACCTCCTTTGGGGAGATTGCTACCCGGGCCTTTGCACTGGGCAAGACCCAGTCAGAACCAGCCATCACTGGTTCACACACTTCCATGTCCCAAGTAACAGTCCCATACACCAAGTATTCTAATCCCAAGGAGCAAAAAGCCTCTAAGAGAGACACAGCTAAAAGAGAGCTGCCATGATGACCGACTCCCACTTCAGTAGTCCCGTATTTTTCCATTAAGGTTTCCATTTTCATTACCCATGAAAATATACTGGCTCATGGCATTTAGCAAAGTCATAATCTAGTTACAGAGCTTGAACTTGTCAACAATTATTTAGTGAGTGCAATGGAATTAGGTCAGAACATAGATACACAGTACAGAAATCCTCCTAGTCTTCACGAAATCATTCCTTCCTCACACAGCCATGTTACAGAAGGACACAGCAGGTACAGGTTTGGCTATGTAATGAACCTGCAGCTTCAATGTAATTTCACTCTGAAATCTCTTACATGGTTTTGAATATCTACCAACAATACAAGTTAAACCCAGAGAAGTCATCACACAATATTCGAGTGGAAGCAGAGAGCTCACATTCTCTCCTGCCTCCAGAACATGTCCAGTTGTTTTAGAATTTTTAGAATAACCATAAGAAACTCATTAAACACTTGGACAAAACAGACCTACCAATGTGGGATAAAGCTGCATTCTTCTTCTCCTGCTGCTTACTCAGGGAAGGTGTTAACATTGCTTTGCCCAGAACACAAAGACTGTAACAAAGCTTAGCACTTCAAACACCAGGAGAGTCAACACAGAAGAAACCAGTCTGCTTTGTCCCTGGTATTAATGGTCAGTGCAAAACAGGATATTGGGTGCTTGAATATGCTTCCTTTAATCTGCAGAAGGCACATGAGGAGTTCTGGGACAGACCATTCTTCCTCTTGGTTTCAAACCAAGAATCCCTGGGTTTACAGAGGTCTGCACAGACATGGTGCTG
Source organism: Acanthisitta chloris (assembly GCF_000695815.1). Taxonomy (NCBI): domain Eukaryota; kingdom Metazoa; phylum Chordata; class Aves; order Passeriformes; family Acanthisittidae; genus Acanthisitta; species Acanthisitta chloris. Next base: position 48,301 of record NW_008668383.1, read on the forward strand.
AGCAGCCTCATTCCCCCACTTGTGTCTGTGCTCGTTTGATCACTTTGTCTCACTGTTTTGGGTGGGTGGCAGTGGTTGTTTTGTTCACATTCAGTGTGTCCATGGGTGTGTCCACAGCTCACCCTGCGTACACTTAAAATCCTTGAGGGATCTTGCTCGGGACTCTACTTCTCCCACCTCCTAACACTGACTAGGACTTTTTTTCTCTCCAATAGTCTCACTACTTTCTCATAGCAAAGCTGGCACTGCAGGCTACCAGCTGTCTCCTGACAATTTATTTATATGGATATATAAATCATGCAATTCTACAATGTGAATTAAGAAAAAATAATCCTCAAACGCTTACACAATTCTGCTGTTTTTAGTTCTCAAGAAGTTACTTTCTTGATATTCAAACTCAAATCTGATGATAGAAACTTGCATTTTAAAGAGAAGCACGTAGAAATTTCTCATCAGCTGAGCAACTTGTGCTATGCTTCTGGGTACATGTTACAATATCTTTTTTACATCACACCTACTCTACTAAATATACAAAACACTGTGCAAGTGATAGTTTTGTCAGCCACCAGCTAATCAAATGAAAAATTATTAGGTTTAGAAAAATAATAAAAGCAGAAGCCAGCTGTGCATTTGTTGGATGAAAATCCCAGTGTCTCCCATGTTAGCTCATGTGTATTTCAATTTCTGGGAAGAAAATAATGGGAGTTTCTCCACCCTTTCTCATGTGAGCCATAAAACAGATTTATTACCTAGGATATATTCTGTGTTTTCTCCTGAGGAAAAAAGAAAGTGGTGGAACAAGTTCATTTTTTTCCCTTCTACAACTAGGATTTTCTTTATAATAAACACAGAGCTTAATTTTGGTATCATATGGCCCTTCTATTTAATGCTCTGGTCACACTTTTTGCCTTTCTAAATCTTGAATTGTTGGATTTTCATTTCAGTGGGGAATCTACAGCTGCTCCAGCTGTCTGAGTGCAAAACGTCTGTCCTAGGATTCCTATCTGTTATGTTTTAAAGCAAAATCATTCCTTCTCCTAAATCAAAGAAATTTAGCATCTACTGAAAAATTATAGAATAGCTGAAACAAAAAGAAAAGCTAAATATTGACCTATGTTTCTTTTCAAATAGTTTTTGCTCAGCTTTCCCTTATGCCCAAGTTACCCAGCAGCTCTGGGAAACTTGTGCTGCAAACTCAGAGGTTTAGGACAGGGTTGCATCTCATCTGGGAAGGTTTTCCTGTACAAATAACTATTTTTTGACTGTAATGGTCACCTTCTGACCTTTAAGTATAAATCATGAAAGAGAAAATTTGCTGACTAAAAGAGTTTTTGCTTCTAAGACTCCTAATTTGCTCACAGTATGATGTTACAGTTCGAAAGACCTGTGCTGGTAAATCCATTTATAGAAAAGGAAGTTTCCCCTGTAACTTTCACTTCTGAGATGCAGAAAAGAACGATTCATATTTTAAACACTTCTGAATCATGCCATGGCGTGGGTTCTCCAATTTAGTGGTCTGGAAACTTTCAAGGCTAATATATGCCTTTTAAAAATGATACGCAGTAACACTTCTTTGCTTAAGTAAAACTGTTGACTCTCATATTTGTAGCCTAAATATGCTCTACAATCCACCACTGCTAACCAGCACCTAGTGTTTAATGAGTCACTTTTCTCAGCACAACAAACCTGACATCTCTCAAAATTTCAGTTCTTTCAAACAATCCTATGATAGATGAGCCTTTACACCACGTCGTAAATGCCACTGAAAGAGTTTTTGAAAGGATGAGCTATGCCATCATTAGCTGCATGTAATTAAAATGTACCATAGGAAATGCGTTCACTGCAGTTGTGAAATTATTTTTATTGCTTATGAACAGAAAAATACTGCAATTTTACTCATACAGCTGTGCCAGCACAGAGCTCAAAAGGAAGCTGGCTTGCTTGGGCAAAAATCGCACAGGTTTTTTTGCAGATTTGTTTCTTTCTCATTTCTTTGTGATCACTTATACTGCTCCACAGAGAGCAATAATTTGGACAATAAAACCCCAGTAGCTAAAGTGGTTTTCAAGCTATCACTAATTTGAAACCCTTCATTTGTACTACCAAGTATATTCCAGTGCAGCCAAACTGCATTCTTACAAAGAGAGCATAAATCCATCCACAGAGATATTTGGAGGATCAAACACTATTACTGCCACTAAACTTATCTTGTGTCTTTATCCAGACATACACACACACAGAATACTGCACTGAGCTTGTCCAAAAGCAGTGTATCAGCATTGCAGCTCAGAAGAGATGTCCATAAAGGAAAGTTCAGCCTTTTTTTTTTTAATCATTACTAAATTTGTCATCACAGCCTCCAAAATTTCACTGCCATACATCTATAATCCAACATAGCTGCAACACAACAATTTATTACAGAAGAGCAGCCATCGCAGCTACTTTCCCCAATGAAGACATTGCTTCAGATAATGTAACCCTGAAAAATCAGAACATTCAGTGTTAAATCTTCCACAGAAGCAAATTAGCAATGGCAGGTTTACAGATATTACTGATCCAATGACACAGGGCACTATTATGGCCGAGTTTGCGGAGAAATAGTACTTAAATTAAGAATAAAACATATAAAAACACAAAGCACAATACAGACTGATGTACCACAGAGCCAAAGAACTGTGTCTCTTTAGAATGTACGAACACATATGGGTCAGTAGTTTAGCATTTCTTTGCAAAAAGAAACTCACTGTGCTGCACTGGTCAGTAATGGTCAGGAGGGTCAGAAAATGTGTGATGTGCTTAGCCAACAGATCTGCTCCCTGAGATATTACTACTCCAACAGTGCAACTCTAATGCTTAAAAATAAGTCTCTGCACCAATGAACCAAAACCTGACAATCTGATATTAGAAACTGGCATCGATTCCAGTGCATGCACCAACATAATTTCCATCTGCAGAATCTTTATAACTGATAATGACACATCCAAGCCAGAACAAACAGAGTTAGATTTCCTGATCGCAGGATATTTTTACAGGAAAAAAATAGTTTACCTGTAAATCAATAAAAACATTTAATAGGAATCATTAAAAAGGGAATGCTATTCCAGTAGGGCTTTTTTAAAGCTAGTAATTTAGTTATAAATACAGTAAATTCTTTATACCTCCTGTAACTTATGCAGACAGGACAAATCATTAATGAAATGCTTCAGAGTCACAGTGCCTTCTCTGAAAACATCACAGAAATGCTGCTAAAACTGGAATAAGCTTTCACAAAAAGATGGCTAAAAAGTGTGGAGAAGCACTCCTGAAAACAATTCCTGGAGAAAAAGTTACACACAGATTTCCATCTCACATCATCTCTTTTTCCCAGAGCGCACACCATGGCTGCTTTCTGCCTTGTTCATTTCAAAACGAAGCCGTTGGATCTGGAAATTAGATTATTTTCTACTCTAAAGTAGCATTTAGAGGAGTTTGTAAGGCTTAATTTCAAGCAATCGGTACTAACGAGGAAAACAATCCACAACAAAAGGACGCAAATGTCAGGTATCAGTGTGCAGATGTCACGCAGACACTACGAGATCTCGCTCAGAACGGCAGCGAGGAATTCCAGCATCCCGGGCTGGAATTCCCGTCCCAGGCGCTGTCCCGC
>NW_008668384.1:0-245 GCF_000695815.1 Acanthisitta chloris
GCCACCCCAGGTCACCCTCTGCCACCCCCAGGTCACCCTCTGCCACCCCACGTCACCCTCTGCCGCCCCCAGGTCACCCTCTGCCATCCCAGGTCACCCTCTGCCCCCCCACGTCACCCTCTGCCACCCCAGGTGACTCGGTCCCCGTGTCACCTCGGGGGTCCCTGAGGACCTCCACGGTGAGCTGGGGACATCGGTGTGTCCATCCCTCCCTCCCCTGTCCCTTGTCACCTCGGGGAAGTCCC
>NW_008668384.1:260-830 GCF_000695815.1 Acanthisitta chloris
TCCCTGAGGACCTCGGACATCTCGTTCCCGCGCTCGCCGCAGCCCACATAGACGATGACGTCGCTGTTGGAATACTTGGACAGGGACTGGGAGATGACAGTTTTCCCGCAGCCAAAGGCTCCCGGGATGGCTGTGGTGCCTCCCTGCACGCACCTGGGGACAGGGACACGGAGCTGCCCGGGAGTGACAGCCGAACCCATCCCGTCCCTCATCCCTGTCCCTATCCCGCTCCTTTCCCTCCTGGGGACTGTCTGGAGTGTCACTCTCAATCCCCCCCAGTCCCAATCCCAATCCTCCCCCCGTTCCGATCTCTACGGGAAGAGCACAGCCCCAGTACTGATCCCAGTCCCATCCCAGTCCCTACAGGAAGAGCACACACCCCGCCCCGCTCCCAATCCCATCGGAAAGAGCACATCCCCCGCTCCCATCCCAATCCCATCGCAAAGAGCACATCCCCCACTCCCATCCCAATCCCTACGGAAAAAGCACATCCCCAGCTTCCGGTCCCATCCTAATCCCTACGGAAAGAGCAGACTCCCCGCTCCCCATCCCATCGGAAAGAGCAAATCC
>NW_008668385.1:0-3367 GCF_000695815.1 Acanthisitta chloris
GCACTGCGGCGCGGGGGCCTCTGCTAGGGGTGAGGGTGTGTGCTCTGTGCTGCTCTTTGTCCATGCTTTGGTCTAAAGGAACACACCGATGGTGCTAACGGTTTGTGATTTGGTATTATTGATCTCACAAGCGCTACAGAGACAACTCCAGGTTAATCTAAACTTTAAGTATTAATCTGAAGTTTGTTACTTGGCATCCTACCTAGGCTGTTGCTGGGGGCACTGATTCTTTCTCCTATTTCCTTTCTTTGCCTTTTTCAATCAGGACTTTGGCTTGTAGGCATTAGTGTTTTAATTCATCAAAGCATGCAATGTTAGATGGAGATTAGCCTTTAAAATATTTTAAATTTTAATGATGGAGTGAAATAGTTGAGAATTGTTTTTTTATCATATATATTTCTGTTCTAGCACTGCTTCCTGTAAAGTAACTACAGAAGATATTAAAAAAATTGGGAGAATGCTGTTGGTATTGAATTAGGTACTACTAGTATAAACTGCTCCATAATTAATCTATAAGTAAAGCAGCTTGCTCCTCGGTAAACTGGGTACAGGCTTTGGAAACTCATTAAAAATGGGTTTTTGAGTACTGAAAGTAGCAGTGAGTATTACACATGTTATTTGTCCATGTCATTCCTAAGTGAAGAATGTTAGTATGATCACGAAGAGCTGAATTACTACCTGCCTAAAATCTTGTCAGCCATACATTAATAGTGAACAACAGTTCAGCAAAGGGGACTCAAACCAAGCCTATTCTGGTTTACTTGCAAATATGCCCCAGCTGTTTCCTCTCTGTTTCAATAGCTTTGCAAAACCACTGTGACCTAGCAAAGACAGGATAGTCTGCTACATGGGCAGGTATTTATGAAATGCTGAAAATAATTAGCTCACTGTTAGTTAAGACAAAGGAGATGCATTATAACTGAACATGGTGTGTCACATAGGGGTCTTGTGCTTGATTACCAGGACTGACTTGGCCCTAGTAAATAAGTAGTTAAATTGATACTGAAAATAGCATCTTAAAGGTATAATTTTTTGTTGCTATATATTAACCTGATGTTGTTTCTGAAGTAGCACTTGGGCTTTGCTGCTTTCTAAGTGTCAGCATAAACCTCTTGGTAAAGTTTCTACCTTTGAATCAGAACAGCACGTCCATGCAAGTTTGGTTTCTGTCCAGTGTTAATACTGCAATGCAGAATGAGAGAGCTGCTGACTTTCTGCTAGCCCTTTCTTAGGCAGTCAAGGTGCAGGAGGAGAATGGAGGGGGCAGGAAGAACCTTCTAGTCGTTTGGGTGAAAATAAAGGAGTTGATGTTGTAATGCTGTTTCTAAAAATTATCCAGTTGTCAGAGTGACTGCCCTGATATATCCTCTGGCATTGTTGTAAAATCCAGGTGTTGTCAACTATTGCTATGCAATTTTCTTACATACGTAGTTTGTTACTTTAGATGTATTCCATTATATTCTGATACCTTGTTACGACCAACCACAAGCAACAAAATCTGTTCTTCATACTACAAGTTTAATCGGATTTGACCTGTTATCATTGAAATATTACAGCCTGAAGTTGCATGAATGCGTATTTTTATGCTCAAGACTCTAAGGCTGTGACTAAAATGACAAAACAGTGTCTTAATGCAGCAGTTTTCTGTGGTTAGGCTTGTATCTCTTCTTTGTTCAGCATAGCATCAGATCTGACACATGGTGGATGTTCTATTGCTGTGTGTAGTACAGCTTTTAAGAAGGTAAAATCTAAGTACAGTACCTTCTCCAGCAGTGCTTGGCAGTATTCAAATGCATGGTTCGTGAGGGAGGCTACAAGGGGCTGTGGTGCCCTACATCAGCCCCACTCCTGCCGCTGTGCACTCCCAGCTATCAAATAACTGGCTGGGAGTGTGACACCTTTTCCCTACTTCAGGTTGGAGTTGGACCAACTGGTATTGATAAGTCTCATTAGTCTGTTCTCTTAAGGTGGAGAATTTCTACTTGAGAAAAATAAAAGCAAAAATACCACAGCCTACTAGTCCTTGCCGTTTTGATATTTATGTGAAAAACCAGAAGAGGTATTTTGAAACAATTGAGCCTATGTTTACTTCTTGCAGGACCAATAATGTGCACTGTGATCTGTGATGAAACATGTGTTAACATTGTGAAAGAGCCTGTTTTGCACAGATGGTGGTGATGGGTTGACCTTGGCTGGATACCAGTTGCCTACCAAGCTGCTCTATCATTCTTCTCCTCAGTGGGTCAGGTAGGCATAAGATAGAAAAGGTCTCATGGGTCAAGGTGGAGGCAGTTTGATGAAGAAAAAGCAAAGGAAAACAAAAGATTTTATTCTCTACTTCCCATGAGCAAGTGTTGTCCAGCCACTTCCTGGGAAGCAGGGCTTCAGTATGTCTAGTGATTGCTCTGGAAGACAAATGTGTTCAGTAACAAATGCCCTCCTTCTCCTTCCTTTCTCTTAGCTTCTTCTCCCCTACTTTGGTCCCCCCTAAAGGTCAGCTGTCCTGGCTCTATCTCATCCCAAGATCTTGTCTACCCCCAGCCTGCTGGTAATGGTGAGGAATGTTGGAAAGACCCTATTGATGCTGTGTGAGCACTGCTCAGCAGAAGCCTCTGCTGTGTTGTCAACACCTATCTAGCTACCAATGCAAAGCACAGCACTAGGAGAAAACAAACTCCATCTCAGCCAGACACAATACAATGGTTTTAATTTCATTTTTCTGCAGCTGACTAAGAAAATTCAGGAATATAGTGGTTAAAATTATTCTTACATTAAAAATGAAATGTTTGAAAGTATTAAAATGTATTCCAGGAATTTCATGGCACTGAAATGCCTAGCTGTCTCATTTTAATTGTCTAATTGCCTTTGAAAAATCCTATTAAGTAGGATATTTATAAATAAAATTAATTTATAAATAAAATTAATTTACCTGGTTATCTTAAAAAGCATCACCCATTAGAAAGATACTTTGTAAGCTGTATTTTTGATCTCCTGGGAAAAATGTGTGTTATGTATTTTCCAGTTGTCCTTATACATAATATGTGTTGGCATATCTAGCTACCAATGCAAAGCACAGCACTAGGAGAAAACAAACTCCATCTCAGCCAGACACAATACAATGGTTTTAATTTCATTTTTCTGCAGCTGACTAAGAAAATTCAGGAATATAGTGGTTAAAATTATTCTTACATTAAAAATGAAATGTTTGAAAGTATTAAAATGTATTCCAGGAATTTCATGGCACTGAAATGCCTAGCTGTCTCATTTTAATTGTCTAATTGCCTTTGAAAAATCCTATTAAGTAGGATATTTATAAATAAAATTAATTTATAAATAAAATTAATTTACCTGGTTATCTTAAAAAGCA
>NW_008668386.1:0-719 GCF_000695815.1 Acanthisitta chloris
CTCTGTGGCCCGCGCGCGGCCGCGTGTGCCGCGCTGCGCCTGCGCGTCTGGCCCTGACATGGGGCGCGTGTGTGTCCCGCAGAGACCAAGGTGTACGTGGGCAACCTGGGCACGGGCGCCGGCAAAGGCGAACTGGAGAGAGCCTTCAGCTACTACGGCCCGCTGAGAACCGTGTGGATCGCCAGGAACCCGCCGGGGTTTGCCTTCGTGGAGTTTGAGGACCCCAGGGATGCGGAGGATGCTGTGCTTGGCCTCGACGGGAAGTATGTGCATGCACCTAGACTGCTGTAGCTGTGGTCCAGGTTTTCCCTACCTTATGCCGGTCACTGATTTCTTGTGCTCAGTGCACGAGCACGGTGTAGAAAGGTAGTCTTGTGGCTAATATATGCTGTGTCTTGCAGGATAATATGTGGCTCCAGGGTCAGAGTGGAAGTGTCCACTGGGATGCCGCGTCGCTCCCGTTACGACAGGCCTCCTGCCCGGCGCCCCTTCGACCCCAACGACAGGTGCTATGAGTGTGGTGAGAAAGGCCACTATGCCTATGACTGTCACCGCTATAGCCGCCGAAGGAGGAGCAGGTACGTGTGGGGCCGCAGTGGCTGTGCTGCCTCGACAGTTCACTTTGTGTAGTTCTTGTTAGCAAAGAACGGAATGTTGCTCCGGTTTTAACTCTTAATGTTGTAAGTCGACAGGTGTATATCACAAACTTTTTTTTTTTT
>NW_008668387.1:0-232 GCF_000695815.1 Acanthisitta chloris
ACATTCTGTTAAGTAACAGAAGTCTAGCAATTCATGCTAGTGTCTTCAGGTGACTACATGGAAATTCAGCGAACATTCCCATAAAACCAGTGTAGTGCTGCTTGTATCCTCTTCCTCATCCCTTCTGCATTTAACACATTGTTTTACAATACAGCTCTTCAGGGAGAAAATTTTTCAGGGGGGAAGAAAGGAGGTACAGGGAATAAAACCCTTTGCCATTTCTGCAGCAGGA
>NW_008668387.1:275-2844 GCF_000695815.1 Acanthisitta chloris
TAGTCAAGGAAGCTAAAGATGCCACAAAATCCAAATGAAATTGAGGCAAGAGTCTTCAGGACAGAGTTGTATTTACATACCAGGACAAGTTGAGGGTAATCCCGACACATCTTTATGATTGAGGAGCATGCATGCCTTCTCACATTCTTCACTGCTCGAGTTCTAGGAGCCTGGACAGACACAACAAACTTCAATGCAACAAAACAAAAGTTCAGACAAATGCAGGTTATCTTCAAGACACAAATGTAGTACATAAGAGTTCTGCACTGTTGAGTACAGATAAAAAAACATTTCCACACCTCCCCCCTGCTCCCAAACCATCAGGCAGCAACCAAATTTCCTCTGAAGCAGCAGCCAACTCAAGAAATTCGTGTTCAAACAACCTCTATTTCAGGAGTGAGGATGCTATGGATCTTACTACTTCAAGACTCCCAGCATTCCCTAGGTAGCCAGCAGCTTTAGAGCCATCCTTCAGAGCTACAGATACCAAGTACTGAGGAACACCCACAGCTAATGAAGGGAGCTCACTCTCAGGAAGGCCAGCATTGACCAGGGAACTAAGTGTACTGGCCTTAGACCACATCTGTGGCCTTCTAAGTTTGTGAGCCAAAGGTCAGTAGGCTATGTTAACCAAGAAGAGATCAGCAGTATCTAGACTCCCCAGCCTTTCCAGGAGCAGAACTATACTCCAGAAGCCTACTACAGCAGAGTCTTCAGACTCAGCATGCTCTCCAACAGAATACTATTGGATCTAACTGTTATAGCTCATTAGTAGATAATAATTCAGACGTACCTTACTTTCTTCTACGACTTCAAAGGTAACTGAAGCAAAGAGCTGTGAGAAAAGGGAGGAAAAATCCAAAAACTCACATCATTTGTTAATATCCAGCACACAGGTCTGTTTGAGCTCAAGGAATAGATCATAAAATTTTAGTGCCATTTCATTTAGTGCCAAGTCAGTGAAGAATCCTTTGACCAAGTTGGAAGATGAATCATCAATAGAGTATGGCCTTGAAATAGACTTGAAATTTACTGGCCAGAACATGCACGTTATGTTAAGATTTAAGGCAAAGAACTGCAAAATTTGGGTTATTTGACACTGTTCTTGAACAAGACTCAGTCTCATTTTTTCCCCACCTTTAACATGAAGGATAGTCCTTCTCTGACAGTAACAAGAGGATCAACTCCTGCAGTTTAGTACAAGAGCCCTGCATCACAAAAAGCCCACTTGATTTTAGCATGGTCTGCACGTACCTACCTTGGAAAGCACTTGTGGTAGGTATTCTGGTCGGTAAGTGACAAACGGAAAGAGAGCAGAGACATTGGTGAGCACACAGGACAAGATCAGAGGATCTTTTGTTTCAAAATTAAGGACAAGCTGCAGCAGATCTATGCCATCATTCACTGGGATTTCCTATGAGGGCAGCAAAAAGAAAGAAGGAAAAAAAAAAAACGAGGCAAGGCTCAGTACTTCAGCCTGTAGCACACTTCCTACAACACCAAGAGCTAGGCCATGCAGCTGCTGCTACCCCGTCAGGCCTCTCAGCTGAGAACAGCTTTCTCAAAGCAAAAAGAAAAGCAGCACAAAACTCAGTGTAACTGTGTGCTATGTGTACTTGCTGAGGGAAAAGGGACAGCAGCATTGCCATTGCTGGTAGGGCAGTCTTGAGACATCAGTCTCTAGTCCCCATATTACTGTTTGCACCTGTGAGAAAGGCCAATTTCCTCTCTGTTTGGCTCCCAATTCTCCTGTTGACTCTGTCCAATAGATTCCATGTTTAACCAACTGTACTGACCCACATAATTATTCTGCTGTGATTAGACTGATGAACTGTAAGTGCATGAGCAGCCTAATCTAATAAAAAAATCAAGTCAGTCTACACCAGACTTCTGATTCACCTGCTGCTGAACAAAAACCAGAGAAAAAGCTTCTGATCTCCTACTCCCTGGGCTTAAGTTTCTCTTGTTTAGTTATAAGGTTTAAAAAATTTTCAAAATCTAATCAGGGATAAGTAAAAAGAATAAATTTCTCCTTAAGCAGCTCTCTTCTCCTCCAACAAGCCAGTGTCCCAACATGCCACCTGAGGGCTCTCTTGTGACTTCTCATGGCATAGTGTCCAGAATCTGAGAGTCAGGCAGTATGAGTTTGGTCCCAACTAAAGAAGGGTCACTACTTCTCATAAGAATGACTCACTAAACAATCTGGGTTTTTGCATGGAGGCAAACAGTTACTACAGACTTTTCTAGGACAACATAGCTGAAAAACATCCACTTGTGTCAGCCCAGAAAAGCCAGAATAGGCAGGAGCATCGGATACACATACGTCTTTATCCATGGTTCGAAACATCTGGCTGATGACACTCTCCGAGAAGAAGGTCATGGCATCCCACTGCACAAAGGACGGAGAGAAGATGGAGCAGAGACCTTCGCCTGTCTTAGCTGAAAGAAGAGAACACTGGAGCTCTCACCATGCTCCTCAACAGCTGCCTGAGAAGCTCCTGCACTGCAAGTGCTAACATCTTAGCACTCACAGTATTTTGGCCACAGAGCTCTCCCTGCAAATGCCTTG
>NW_008668387.1:2877-6416 GCF_000695815.1 Acanthisitta chloris
TGTGATTTGCTTCATAATAATTATATGTTACAGAGATAAAATGGTCCAAATAACTGTAAAATTGAAACAGAGGGACACAGCTGCACCTGTTCTGCACAGAGATTTGGGGGAGGGAGAGGAGGAGCCAGGGGCTTTACATCAGCTCTTCCATATGCAGGCTGAAAAGCCTAAATTATGGGAGGGGTGGGTTTGATTTGATTTTGCTTTTGACTTGCAAAGCCTGAAAATCTAGTGTGGAGTCTTGGCTCCCCCTTAAAAAAACCCACCACCAAAAACCCAGTTTCTTCTTGGTTTTAAAATAAAAAACAAATCCCATATCCCTTTTTTTTTTTTCAGGCAACCTACAGTTCATGGGTCCAGTATCAACAGGAGCTGTGAGTTGGTACTTCAGCCATTCTCCAGCCATTTGGAAGCCAGTTCGAGGGTCCAGACGACAAGCCATCCTCATCACCTCTCCCTGCTGGGCTCGGAAAGCTGCAGTGAACAATCAGACACCAAGAAATAAGCTGCAAATGCTGCAGATTTTCCTCCCCTAAAGTTTACATTCAGCTTTCCAAACCTGGGAACAGTATGGACAGTTGCTCTGGCAATCACTGGGTAGTTACCTCAGATGATTGTTTATCTCATACTAGTCAGTAAACTAGGTATAACAGGATGGGCAATTTTTGAAGCAATTTAAGAGGACAAAAAAATGATGGATTAACATTTAAAAAACGCAATTAAAATGCAATATGAATTATGAAAATCTATGCTAAGCCCAGATTTACTAAAATTAAGCCTCTACTTTTAAAAGTTCTTCAAACCATGAACATTTGCTGCTTACAAAGTATCTTCAGATACTGAGATAGAAAACCAGCTCTCCTATCCTGATCATGACTCAAGGCTGTTTGATTTCCTCCTTTAGGTGACCAAGAGGCACATTTTCTTTGACACCAGGTAGCAAATGCTACTAGGCCATCTACCAGGCCAGCAAGCAAAAATAATAGCAAGTAGTAAATAAAGTTAAAACACCTGAGTTGCCACAGGAAAATCCTAAATTAATTTAACTCCAAGATCCAGGCTGAGTGAGTCAAGACACAAACAGAAGCTGCCAAGCCAATATGGTAGGCTCCAGGCTCAGGCAGCAACTGAAAGTAGGTGGGAAGGCACAAACAGGATCCATAAAGGGTGATGACAACTTACAGTTGAAGAAGGCATTGAAGTCCTCATCGCTGTCAAAATCAAAGCGGGAGTATTCACAACTGGGGCTGTCTGTTTTAGAGGGAAAGCCCACCTGGAGACAAAGCACACAAGGTCAGGAAGGAAGAGAAGTTGTCTATCACAGCTAACACCAGCTTCAAGGAGATGAAGGCTGGAGGCAAGGAGCAGGCAGCAAAAGGCTGAGATAGAGCTGTTTGCTCAGCAGCCTGGAGATTGTGTCTCTGGCAGACAAGACAGAAACCCACAGGCCATGTTCACTCAGGCACCTTCCCACTCCCAACCAGCCACAGTTCCCACATACCTTCACCAGGTTGGTCATAGACGCACGGAGATACTTGGGAATCATGGCCAGTAACAAGGGGTCATGAGACAGAACTTCATGCCGAAAGAGGGCTCCCCATGTGATCTGAGTGGAAGAGCGCAGAAACTGGGGGAAGAGAGAAGAGCAAGGAACAGAGAAGGATTTCAGTGCTGGAATTTCCACTGTTTAAGTGTTGCTATCAACATTAAGTGCTGCTATCAGAAAGCAACAGCAAATTATACTGGCTCTTCAGCTGAGGCCAAGGTGCTTTGCAGGTGCAACCCGAATCTCCAGAATGCCAAAAATCTCTAAGTAAATCCCAGGGCTGTTGCAAATTCTACACTTTCTACTCAGCACCTGTACCAGGCACTGATCCTGATGGGGTGGAAACTTCACCTGAAATGGAGAGTCTGGAGAGCAATATTTGGCAGCTGAAGTCCTGCAGTCTTCTATAGGTTATCTCAATTACGCATTCACACGCTCTTACACAGACGCACGTAAGACTTTCAGCCCTGTACGTACCTGGCTGGGATGGGTTGTGAAGGCTAAAAATGACTCAAGGTATTTTCCAAAGTTGGCCGGCGTTTCCACATCACAATCTGAGCCCTATTAGGAAGATGAACAATTTCAGACAAAACTCTGTGGCCTGTTGGGCTCACAAGGGGTATGTTTCAGGGTAAAGCAGGAGCACTACATCCAAGGCCACAGACTGTAAAGGAGCAGAGACAAAAACAACAAACAACTGATTTTTTTCTGGAACTAGAACAGCCCAAGGAGCATCAAAGTTCTGCTGACCAGCCTGGGAGTGCTGGAGACAGCATCACCCCTATTCAAGAGAACTGGGTGGCTTCTCAGACAGTGGAGTTCTGTTAAAACCAAATTCATAACCACTGCTGCCACTGCCATGAGCCACAATTTTACTCCTACCAGCTCAAGCCCACCCGGTGGTACCAAAGTGGAGCAATTCACAAGTGCAGAATTTCACAAGCAAATACACCCCCAGATGATTTCATTCCCATTCCCCCAAATGTTTCCTGTATTCAACATATAGGTATCTCTTACCAGTAACTTTCTGAAAAGTTTGTCAAGAAAGTAAGATTTGCCTGGAGCCAGAAATTCAAAGTTTTGCTGTTCCTCACTAATCACAGCATGACCCGGTGCCCTCAAGATCCCTGTTCTGAAGCTGTACAGCTCAGTGCTGCCTCTGCCAAGTGAATCTGGATAAGAGGATTCAAATCCCCATCTCATTACCTTGTTATGGATAAACAGCTCCCACTGCCTAACAGCAAGCAGAGTCACTGAAAGTAATAATGCACCCTTTGTTTGCTGCCCATTCTTTCTGGGGATAAATTCTCAAAGGTTAGTTTTGTTTTCTTTCCCTCCCTGTGAGAATTTACTTTGCTCCTCTACTTGTACAGGCAGCCTCAATCTCCCCACAAACAGTATCTCTCAACAAGCCTGCCCTCTTTACTGTAGAAGTACTGTGCTGAACGGAGAGTGGGAATTCAGCAACCAGCAAGGGGAGGAATGGGAAGCATGAATCTGCATCTTGGTCTCAACACTGACACAAATTATCAGAAAGATGAATAGCAGGAACAACACCCATTTCTTCCGTCAGCCTAAGAGAATCTTGGTAGAAGAACAGACAGGTATACTCTCTGAGTTACTTTTATAGGGAAATTTAAAAGGCTTCCAAGAGAAGAGAAATTTCCTGCAGTAGATTTTCTGTACCAGTAGACAGCAAGAAACTAATCTTCTATGAAGCTTCAGTGTTTTACAGAGGTTCTTGGAGATGATTCTCAATGACAGCAAAGCCCTGGAGTCAGTCAGGGTCCCTCCATTCTAAATTCCTATCACTTGGCAGGACAGTTATCCCACTTACAAGTAGAGCCATTTCCGCCTTTTACAAATGTGCAGAGAGAACCCTGGTCCTACCATAGATCAGAGCTGCTTCAATCCCCAGCCCTAAAAACTAGCCTTGCCATGGTTGCTCTTGGTATTAGTAAGGACTTACTAGCAACGCACATAGCTGGCTGCC
>NW_008668388.1:0-15950 GCF_000695815.1 Acanthisitta chloris
CACGCTGTGTTCCCCCCGCAGGTGCAGGGCTGGCGTGTGGCCGCCGCCGTCGCCTGGTCCGTGCTGCTGCTGCCTGTCTGCACCGCAGGCTACATCGTCCTCAGCGGCCTCGACCCGTTCCACCCGGTGCGCTGGATCTCCAGTAGGTGCCCCTGGGTGTTTTCCTGGTTTTACACTCAAGCGTTGGTATTTCTGGGGTTTTTTTCCTCCTCTCTGTTTTTCTGGGCTCGGTTACTGATCATGATAACTCACTGTGGCATCGTGTTGCACTTCTGCTTTATATGTCCTGAATGGTCTTAAGGATTTGAAGTGTTTTTGTCTTGCTTATGACCACAACAGCCATAATCCTCTTTAGGTAAAAGTGTTGCAAACTCATGTGAGTACAACTCCCAGGGGAAAAGAATTAGGTTAAATGACTTATTTGCCTGTACTGACTACTCAGGCATACTTCCCCTTCCACCCTGTGCAGCTGCTGTTTCCATGAAGAGCTTTAGTCTCCTGTATAGTGCACTGATCCCAAGTGGAATTTCTGAAGTAGCTCTGCAGGATGAGGATAACTTCTCCTCCAGTACACACACCAAAAATCGAG
The DNA here is from genome assembly GCF_000695815.1 of Acanthisitta chloris. Classification (NCBI taxonomy): domain Eukaryota; kingdom Metazoa; phylum Chordata; class Aves; order Passeriformes; family Acanthisittidae; genus Acanthisitta; species Acanthisitta chloris. Next base: position 590 of record NW_008668388.1, read on the forward strand.
AGATGTTTAGCTGGAAGTTTGATACCTGTCATCCCTGAGCTGCCCCAGGCAGTGACACTTTCCCCCTTTGAAAACATAACAGCCCAAAAGAACCAGTCAAAGGTATTTCTTCCCTTTTTAGTGTGGCTGGATGGTTGCAGCTCTTACTCAGTAAAGGGGAGTTGTGTTATTTGAGCTGCAGTTTATTTCACTTTGAAAGATTTTTGCAACAAAATTTTGGGTGTTCTATGATGAGAAAAACAATTATAAAGGCATACAATGGTTTCTGTGATGCTTAAATACAGTTTTATGCAGAAATGCTGTGCAGACCTCAGATGAGGTTAGAGTGCATTGACCATTACTCCCCTTCAAGCACTCAGTGGATTATTGCCAACTCCTTTCTGTTAGTTGATGAGTCACTGCTGTGTAACTACAATCCTCTCAGCTGTAATGTTCTTATTCCTTTTAGGTTCTTTCAATGATTTGTATACTTCCTATGTCATCTTCTGTGTCCTCTTTATGTCCATGGTGACAATAATAATTAGCATCTTCAACGTTGAATTTTATGCAGGTGAGTTGTGTAACTCCTTGAGCTCTCTGTGATACCCTAATTAAACAGGATGACCATTCAAAGAGATTTGGGTTTGCCTTCAATGTATTTCAAGTTGGTGGATTTGATTTCTTTTTAAATTAACACAGACAATACACAAAGCTTATTTTTAAGTGAATTGTCCCAAATTCCTGCTTATCCTAAGGCTGAGACTCTCATAGCTGTGCTGCCTCATTGATTTCTTTACAACTGAGTGACTTATCCCAACTAGGAAAAATTATTTGGTGACAAGGGTGGAGGTTCTTTTCTCTTTTTTTTTTCTTAATGAAGACTTTTATTAGTAAGAAATGAAGTTAATGTTCTGCTTTCACTCCCAGTTGTGCCATCGATTCCGTGCTCTCGATTAGCACTGATAGGGAAAATTGTCCACCCTCAGCAAGTCATCCACTCTGTTGTCCATGCTGTCTTGGGAATGCTGGTTGCTTGGTGTGCTACAGTTATGACAAAAGGGAAGTTCCAGTTCCTTGCTGTGTCCTGCACACCTTCAGAAAGGTAATTGTGTGTGTGTGTGTTAAAGATAAGTTATACAAAGAACTTCTGTCGTGAAATGTATTTACTGGTGGCTTCTTGCAAAGAAAGAACTAGAATTTGGGTATTATCAAAAATAAGCAATCTGATGTTGATATCCTTTATTAAAGGATAGAAAGTGCCACCCTTTGTAAATGTTGCAATACACAGAGAAGTAACTGGGCCAGGAGACCTGAATTGCCAGGACAAATTGGTTGTCACTTGAATTAAGTTGTGGTCTTCTGTTAATGGGACCAATTTCATAAACATGGGAAGCATCCTCCTGCATACATTCTGTAAATACGTGGTGATACTCCTACCTTAGCAAAAACTTAGTGAAATGTCATTGTATGTACTGATCAGGAAAGTAAAGTCAAACTTCTCATTTGGTCTTGCTATGGCCAAAATGATTTATTTGTGTTGAACTCAGAATTAATTCTCAGTTTCTATCTTAGCCCAGATGATGCTGCTCCTCAGACGTGCCTAAATGAGTATCACCTCTTCTTTCTACTTTCTGGCGCTTTCTTGGGATACAGTTACAGCCTTTTCTATCTCATTAACAACATGAATTATTTGCCATTTCCAATCATACAGGTAAGAGGTTTAGACACCTTTGCAGAAAGACATATTTCAGTAAAACAGTGATCAGAGAAACCTGGCTAGTTTCTATGTCTGTGTGTGGCAGTAGGAGCTGTCTGTGAGCTGCTTACACTGGTAGATGAAGTGTACACTCAGCTTTAAGTGCCAGTAGTGTTTATCTTCCTCTTTCCTGCTCAGGTCCTTGCAGATGAACACAGGAATTGGGATGCTGTGACTGTCACATTGAGGCTAGACCCTCTGAGGCATGTTAAAGCTGGCTGAGGTGGCAGGTGAACTACAGGAAAGACACAGTATACACACACAAATGTCAACACCTGGAACTGACAACAAGGGTCACATAAAAGCTCAAAATCTTGAGATTAAAAAACCCCCAAACATCATCAGTTGTAACTGGGTAGCAGCTCAGTTAAAGTCTAAATGGCACATCAAATCTTGCATAAAGCACAACATCAAAGCTTGTTCATGTGTGTAGTGCTATGGAAACTGAAATTCCATGAACTTCTTTGAAGGGGACAGTGCTGCTGAAATCTGTACCAGTGTAAAACATCATCTTAAAAATGACTCTTCTGTTGCTGTGGCCTCACAGCAGCCATTAACTTTGTAAATCTGGGAATCAGGCACAGGCCAAACAGTTTGGCAAGAGGTGTCTGTAGAGAAGGTTGGTTGTGTTAGTGAACAACAGGTGTATTGTGTTGTGCTTCACTGTGCTGCTCATTCAGTTGATCACCACACCAAGCACCATTTTGGCAATGCTGTAGCTGGAATAGAGTAAATACATCTATTATTTGAATATTATTCATTCTGTCTTTGTTTTTTTAATGCAGTTTGGCCAAGTGAAAAATAAAATCACTTTGTTTTCATTTTCATGGCTTCGTTTGTCAGCTGTAGCAGATTACGTATGCCTTGTTTGGTTTGTGTTATTCTAGTTTGTTCCCCTGTGCATGGAGTCTCATCCTCCATTTTCACTGCTACAAGTAGCAAAAGAATGAGAACTAGAGATGATTAAAAAATGGCAGGAAAGATTGGGAGAATAAATAATTCATGTAACATCTAGAATTGCCTTAAACTGATTTTTAAATTCTTCTAGACTTCAGGTTTTCAAGTACCTTGTCCTTTTTTTTACTTTGTATTATTTTATGAACCATTTCTTTGACTTGTTCTGAATGTGGAATACTAAACTATTTTTATCTGTCTTTAGCAATACAAGTACTTACGTTTCAGAAGATCTTTGCCTCTCCTGATTAAACACAGTTGTGTGGAGTCACTGTATTTTGTCAGAAACTTCTGTGTTGCATATTACTTTTTTGGTAAGAGTTCCTGAAATTCTCTCTCTTTTTAATTCCTGTATTATGAAAACATGAATCAGTCAGGCCTGTTACGCTGTTTCTCAGCCTTTCAGGTAACTTGCTGAAGACACATAGACTTGTTAAAACAAAGAGATCTTACACCTCTCTAAGACAGGAAGAAAAGGCACAGGGTTTGTATAGCATTATTTGTACCATGGCAGCTCTTACAGCCTCACAGAAATCTGTGTAGCATAAGAGAAATGTCTGTTCTCCAAAAACATTAGCACCTTCTCTAGGAATTTATTGTCTGGCTCATCCATGGTAAGAAGGTGACAATGTGCTAAGGAGAAAGGAGTGGGCAGCAGTAGTTTTGTAAGGTGAAGTCTGTTCAATCACTGTGCTGCTCTCTCTGATGATCTCTTCTGTGCAGGAAATGTTGCAGACAGCTGTGAGAAAACCTGTAATTGCTTGTAAAAGGAGTTCCCGAATTCTAATCATATAATTTTAGGGGTTGGAATGGATCTTAGAGATTATCCAGTCCCAGCCCCCTGCCCTGGGCAGGGACACCTCCTACCAGAGCAGGTTGCTCAAGGCTTCATCCAGTCTGGCCTTGAACACTGCCAGGGTTGGGGCAGCCACAGCCTCCCTGGGCAACCTGTGCCAGCATCTCACCATCCTCACAGAAAAAGATTTCTTCCTAGTATGTGGCCTAAATTTCCCCTCTTTCAATTTGTACCCATTGCCCCTTGTCCTGTGACTGCAACCAACTGCTGGTTTGCAAGTGTTCATTAAAACCTGCTGCTTTGGGCCACTCTTTACATACCTGTCCTGATTCATGTCAAAGAGGTTACAAATCTGAAAACACAGTGCAATTTAAAGAATGGGTTTGTCTGTAATTTATATTGCCTTCTTTATTTAAATGTTCCCAAATATTTTTTAATATGGCTAAACATCTCCATGCCTTGGACTGCTCCTTTTGCCTGGTATTGGAAATGTAGTGCACAGAGCTGACTCTTACACGTTAGCAATGGGCATGACATCACTAGATGTAATGTTGCTATGTTGTCACTTTGTTTTAGGTAAAAATTAGCACTTTGGCTTTATTCTCAAGTGCCCTGTACCTTATTTGGAGGGAGCTGTGGGGGGCAAGGCAGTGTGGCTCCTTCCCATATGAAAATTAAGTTTGTCCTATGGTAAAAAAACCCCCTGACTGTCTAAAAATCAGGGTTCTTTTAATGTCATGGTTGTAATTATCCTCCTAAATGATGTCAAAACATGCAATAATTATTTCCACTTTATTTACATCAGGGGATAAATTAGAAGTATGGTGGTTCTGAATCGGTTTCCATTAAGTCTTTAAAAGCACTTTCTGCTGCCTGAGCTGTAGTGAAAATTAATATTAAATTACTATTAACCTTTTCCTATGAGTGAGGAAACAACTCAGTGCTGAGAAGTGGCAGTAAAAGAGAAGTTCTACATCTCTCATTGTATAGTTAGTGGCCTGTAGCCTTTTTTCACTCTTTTGTTTCTATTTCTTAAAACAATCAAAAAAACCCCAAAGGGAGATTGTTTCCTGGTGCACGTGTGTAACAGATCAGTCTCCTCCGTTCTACTTTTGTCTCCTCCTTGGCCTATCGTGTGTGTTTTGGAGTGCCATTTTTGTTTCAGTGTTTCTTTTTGATCCCCTAGGTTATATCCCAAAGGTTTGGATAAGTACCACGATGGATCTGCATATAGACAGGTAGGTAGGACATGGCTGAAAACTTGGAATGTTGCAGGCAGCTCCCTTTGCTGAGGAAGTCCAGCTGAGCTCTTTGTAGCAGGATTCAGATCCTTACCTCCCCACATGGAGTGTTGGGTGCAAATGGATCCATAGGGAACTTCTGAGATGGATCCAGAAGAAACCAGCACCCCATTGTCATTAAGAAATCCTTTGTTTCTTTCATCTCTGTAGGACTCTAAAGTATTAGAAAGGTTAATCTCTCCAAATTGTATCTGTTTCATCTGCTTTTCTGGGTGTTTTGGGGGCACATCTGTATTTTTATATGGCTGCTGTTTGTTTCAAATAGGGAAGCTGAGTCTTAATACCTTATTTGACTAAACCAGTAGTCATTGTTACTTACTTCATAATAAAAATCCTTACATCTTCTTGGTTGTTTCATCTGCAGTAAATTGCATCCTCTTGACACTCTGACTGGCTTACTGGATCTGTCCTTGTTTTACCACACCTGGCTGTGTGGTGTGTTTCTTCTGATGACCTGGTACATTGCTTGGCTGCTCTTCAAAATCTTTGCGACAGAGGTGAGTACTGTGGCAGTGCTAAAGGGATAGTATCAGTGTCTCACAGATAATATTTCTTCTGCAAAGCAGTTTCACTAGGGAATAACTTACTATGAGTTCTTGAGTTGTCACAGCATCTACTACAGATAATAATTGATAACCAAACAGTCAGGAGAGACCTAACTGTCTTTCCCTTTCTCCTTATACCAGGACAAGCCTGAGCTGCTCACAAAATTAATCCTTTGTTATTGCCACCTGCCACTCTTCTGGTTCTGTATCCATGTCCCCCTTCTCAGCTCATGCTGATGCTAAATCCATGCAGGTGCTGTTGGGATCACCCTAACAAAGAACCACTTTATGCTTCATAGAGTCTGCACAGTGTTCATTGTCCTTTTAGGTGCCACTCCAGGGCTCCTGTGTGTCTGGCAGAGCCTTCTAGCTTGGTCTCTGCAATGGTTTTGTATTTGGGTGTGGGACTAGCTGAGGAGTTGTGACAAACAGGTACAGGTTTCATGGGAGGATAATATCCAGGAACTGGTTAGCTTTCAATCCAATTTTACAGTAGGAAATTGAACTGTTTTCTGCCAGCTAAGCTCCAGAAATCTCAAATTTAAGCAAACTCTCAAAGTACACAGTTCTCCAAAGCAGAAAATGTTAATCTAATTTGGTCTGCAGCATTAAAATAGACTTCATGTAATCTTGGGAATTAAGACACTTGTGCTTTTTCATTCAGTCATAAAGTTACAAATTAATAGGGCTAAAAAAAGACCATTTAAATATGTCATGAATTGTATTAGAATCAATATGAGACCATGATTGAAGAGAGGAAAAGTATTGGCAACAAAGAATTGGTGAAAAAATGATCTTTGTTGACAAATTCAGATAATTCTTTGTAAGAATAGAGAGGAAAAATTGTTCATCTAACTTGAATTTTTGAATTAAAAATGAAACTTTAAATGAAGACATTAGTAGTCTGCAGATAAAAGGGCAAAAATAACCAGTGAGGTTTAAATCCCGGATCAATGTGTCAATGCAAAGCAATCATGGAATGAAATGTCTTATGGGGCTGTTGGAGTGTTGGCTGTAATTAAAAGGTCTAGTTGTTGTGACTGCACGGAGAAAAGATTAACAGTGAGTCAAGCATGAGAACAGCTCTGAGGTGTGAGCAGCCCCATTCAAAGGATAACAACTGAAGGGGCAGTGAACACTGTCCATGTCTGTAATTAGTGTATTGCTTATAAAGCTGTGGAGCACAAAGGAAACATCCAGCTGGGACAGTGTGAAATGGACTTTGCCCTTTTGACTTGGTGGACAAAAGATTTGTTTATCCACTTGATTTTGTTTGAATGAGCTACAAAACTTCCAAAGTTGCTTGTAAATATTTTGACAAGTATTAAGTGAAAGATCAGGAAAGAAACAGTAAAATTAGTTCTCATGAAATCCATTTGTTAACACCTTGAAAGCAATTGCTACCTCAGACTTGGATTCTGCAGCTGGAAACAGAGGAGAATAAAGCTGTGATGTGTAAGTGCAGTGACACAAAACTGACAGGCAACCTGTGCCCAAACTGAGCTGTGTTCTATAGCCTTAAAAAGATGTGATGTTTGTTACAATTCAAGCACTGCAGTTTACATTTTAAATGCTGTATCCACGGAAATTCTGTTAAACACAGAATGTGTATTATGATGATAAAAATAAGTTACTTTATCAGTGCAACAGCACAGTAAGTCTTTTCTTATTTGGTAAAGAACCCTCAGTTCTTCACCAGTGGTTACTCAGGTAGTGACAGATATTGCAGTTTAGGTTTCAATCTTATTTCTGCATATGATGCTACTAGTTTTTCCCAGGTACGTGGTTAGAAACTTCTTTTCATAATGATGTGATAACCCTGGCTACAAATTATAGGGGTACATGGAAGGACTTGAAGATCAAGATACCCAGATTTTTTTCAAGATTTCTCAGTTTTAAATGTAAGGAGTAAAGTCTTTGTTTCTATGTTATAAATTCCAGGCCAGTTTACAGTGAGTTGAAGCAATGGATGATGTGCTTTTTTAGCTCATCATTCACCTGACAAGTAACAGCTCAGGTGTCTTTCATAGGGTTTTCTTTTGTTTTGCTCTCTATAACTTCTGACATTTCTATTTAGACACATCATTTTCCTGTCCAGCCAACATTTGCTGAGGAGACAGACCAGTGCCTACCTAAAATCTTAAGCAGCAATCCTCCCCTCATTATAAAGGTAATTGAATCCCACCATCCTCCCTGCTGGGTGTGTGCTGAGAAGGTGTTTGTCAGAGCATTCAGTCACATCTTCAGGTACCAGTTCCCTAAAAAGCTGCCTCGGAGCACTCACCGAGGCTGTTACCCTTCATGATGGAAAGTTGTATAGTAGTGACATCTGCTGGTGCTCACCACGTTGTGACTATAAGCTGAAGAGTCATTTAGGTAGAGGCAAGATTTGTTTGCAGCATAAGTGTGTTAGTATGTACTGATGCAAAACCAACAGGTTAGTGGCCTTCAGTTTTTTTTAACTCAACTTTGAGTCTTGTCAGATCAGCAGGTGTTTGTCTAACCTTTGTGCACTCCACACCTTGCCCCTCTACCATTATTTGAGCTCTTCTCTGTGTGTTCTCTCTTGGAATTAAAAAATTTCCATATTCATGTTGGAAGTTTGGTTTCTTTTTTTAAAAAAAGACAATAGGAAAAAGCTACTTAAAACCTATGAGTAAAGAAGAGTAATTTTGGTCTATGATAATCATTAATAGAACTCACTGATTATAGTACTTAGACATTGGAGACTTCATATAAGTAGTAGTATGTAAATAAAGATAAGAATATTCTCCTGCATGTGCAAAATGCACCTTTACTGATTTTGCAGATTTCTGGTAAGACTGGAGATCTAATAGGCTGCAGTGCCTCTTTTGGCTTGGTGTATTATAAAAGGGTGGGTGGGGAAGAGTCAAGCACAGTTAAAGGGACAGGAAGTCAGTTTATAACTTCAGATGTTACTAAAGTGTCTAATTTATAACAGGATCTTGCATATGGTGAGAAATGTGGTTATTTTTAGTTTGGCACATTACTTCATTAATCACATGACAAAGCAGAATTAGGCTGGTCCATGAGGCACTGACCCTAAAGCTGTAGCTGAGCTCTGGTTTGCAACAGTTCTTCCCTTAGATGTTTTTGCATTCTGAGGGTCTTTCTGCCTGAGGTGTTAAGATAAAAAGTAGTGTTAGGTCTTCTTGAACTCTAAAGAATTGACATATCAGTAAAGTTCTCTGAAGCTTTTACTGGCTCAGCAGCTCCATCCAGAGTTGTTCTGGGGATTTGCCACTATGCCTTTCCTGTTACATGGCTAGTTTTAGTCTCTGTGAACTCACTCTTTGCTAGGGATTGCTTTTGTATGGGATAACTACGTATTTTTTTAAGGAAATGCATTGGACTTGGAATGCACTGAAACATTTTCCTTTCTTTGTAGTTTTTAGCCTTACAAGACTTGATGTTGCTTTCCCAGTATTCTCCTGTTCGGCGACAGGAAGTCTTCAGCCTTAGCCAGCCAGGTAATTCTAGCAACTGTTTCATGCTGATTCTTCTCCTCCTTAAAAGTATTGTTAGTCAAATGATTTTAGAAGCTCTGTAACTGAGGGATGCTACAGGAGCCAGCAAGCCTTATCCCTGTAGTGCTTTTCCAAAAGGATGCTCAATTATATATTCAGATTGGTTGAGTTTAGTAGATGAAACAATCCTGGTGCCTGTTCGATTTAAATGACAGCCTTGAGGAAGCATGGGTTTAGGATATTGAAAGCAGAGCCCAGACTGGGTGATATGTGAAAGCTGAACACTGAGGTGTGAGTGAGGGGAAATCAGGCACAAACAGTGAGTCACCAGTGGAGCTCTGAGAGCAAACACTGGCTGTAATTTCAGTTTGAATACAGCGAAAGGCCTGTGGACTAAGATATGGCAGAGAAGGTCAATTAAACTGCTTAGAAGCCTTCAGGAACTTTTTGTAATACCTTATCAGTAATTCTAGTGTTTGTACTGCTCCAAAACTCTTTGCCATCATCACTGATATTACTGTGTTCAGTTTGGCTGTTCAGTGATTTCAGATCTGAGGGGCTGAACTGCTGCACATTTCACTGAAGTCTTTTTAGAGTTGTCCATTGACAGGAGGATGGAATCTCTGGCCATGTTTTCATCTTCCTCTCAGTACAAACAAGCTGCCACAGTGAAAATGCCCTGTGGTGTTTTAGAAATCATGGTACTGTCACTTTGAAGCTCCTGCTGATAGCACATGGGCACTGTCAGAACACAGCTGGGTTAAACCTTCCTTTTTGTGTGCACATGCCAGGTGGGCATCCACACAACTGGACTGCCATATCAAGGGAGTGTTTGAGTCTTCTGAGTGATCTGACCCAGAGGCTGATTGCACAGCAGGAAGCTGCAGCAGCAAATGGGAGAGCAAAGCAGCCAGTGGGAGAGATGAAAGTACCTCCACAGGCTCCAGGTATGTAAGGAAATGCTCATAATCCTTTGTGAAGCTTGAGAGTACCAATAGTTACATGGGTACATTGATCTCAGTTAAGTTCTATGAGGAAAATGAGCCACAGGGATTTCTGCAAACAGAAAAGATGCTCCCCAGTTTCATTTTAGGTATTCTTGTTGAATAATCCCAACAGAACTGGAAAACTTAGAAGATCATGTTTACTCAGTTTGTTTGCTGTGCATGATACACTGTTCAATACAGATTTTTTCCCACACTTGCATGAATTGGAGAAGTCAGTAAGTGGTTCAGCACAGCACAGAGAGAACTTCAGTCTTGCCAAGAGATGCTTTGTAATTTGCATAACTGCTCTTATGCTTAGTTTAAGATGGTAAAATTAGGCTTTGTTTATGTTTGTGTGATTCACTAATATCACTGCAGAATCAGAAAAGCTCAGCCTGATCCTGAGCTGTGTGCACTCTGCAAGCATTTCCAGTGTTTTCCACGCCAGACTTAGGCATCATTCCTGGCAGCAGGGCTGTGCTGACACAAGGGGTGCCAGGTAATGGAATCCCTCAGCAGGCAGTGACCTGAGAGCAGCAGGGACTGTTGGTATGTCAGAGCTGTAGTTCTTCTAGTGCTGCCATTCCTTGGATTTTGAGACTGGCATGTCTTTTCCTGTACGCCAAGCAGGATCAGAAAGAGTTGCCATTCTTCTGTAGGAGCCTTTTTTCCTAGTACTTAATCCTAGAAGCCCACTTTATGTAGACATACGTAAGGGTGGGGGATATGTACACTGGGTAGCAGGAGGAGAAAAACAAACCCACAAGGATTCTTCTCGCCACTTGCTGTTCTTAAACTGATGAACTTTGGAAGCTCTCCATGCTTATGTTCGTGTGCACTTTGTGAGACCACAGCACTAACAATGTCCTTTAATAAAAAGTCTGATGATGCAGAAGTTGTTGAAATAGCAATGAGATAACAAACCCATCCCTTACTTCACATGAACCAGCCTGTTGTCTTCATGCCATGTGTCCTTTGTCATTAGGCGCTGTTGGGACAGAAGACAAGTCGTTCCAGTCGCAGAGGTCTAACGTTGTTCTCAGAACCTCCATGTCCTCCCTGGTTAAACCATCCCTAGTGCCTGTGAAGACATCTCCTGGGGCTGATGTCCGTTCACCATTCAGCTCACCTGCTGTCAATGGCAAGACAGGAGTTGCAGATGCAAACTCCCCCTGGCATGGACCAGCCCAAAGTCCCCATGTCATGAGAAGAGCACCAAAGCTGTGGACATCAGTTTCAGGTACTGACTTTTCCACAGCACTGTCTAGGGCCACCTGGCCATAAGTGTAGCAGCCATGTCAATAGAGGTCTGTATAACGAGGATTAAAGTGACAGAAACCAGTGTTTTCTGAAGGTATTGTATTTTTTTCTTGTAGATCAGCAAGTGAATGGTTCCCACCACGAGCCCCTGCCAGTGTTCTCTGCTGCAAAACCTGGCAGTGAGGCAGTGCAGCCAAGGTTTATTTACACATGGCTTCAGAACAAGCAAGAACAGGTAGAGTAAAACTGCAGTGTGTGTAGTGTGTGGCTTAGGTGTTATCTGCTCTGGAAGAACTTTCCATTTCATGGAATGAATGCTTCCTTCTCTACTTAGCTTGCATAACAAAACTCCTTCCCTCCACCCCAATCCCTTTGTACTGTGTGATGATGATAGGGTGGAGGAGGGCCAACTATGTATACCTTAGGTAAATACAGATGATATGTTTAATATTTTGTTTCTTTTCAGATAAAAAACTTCTTGTCCAAACGGGCTCTGATCATGTATTTCTTCAGCAAGGTAAGGGGGAGCCTGTGCTTGGCACTGAGCAGCCCAGACAGGGACTGGAGGTGCAGGAGCACATGGGCTCTGCTGTGCCGTTGTGCCTTGTCATACAGTAGTGGGTCTGAAACTTGTATTTTCACCTAGGATTTTCCATAGGCATCACTTTGTGCTTACTGTGAGTTTCATGGCAGAGTTGGCCTATCCCTGCAGACAATAAGAATAACAATCCTTGTTTAAACTCATCTGATTAGAAACTGCATTTTGCTTAAAGCATTCTTAGCCCTTGAAAACTGGCTTGCTAATATCCTGTCCCTTCCCCTCTCCTTATGTCCCTTTTCTCCCTGCTCCTTATGTCCTTCCCCCCCCCGTGTCATTTTTTCCCCCCACCTTGTGTGCCTTTTCCTGTGTTTTGCAGCCCCAATTACATCTATAGCACTGTGAGCAGCTCCTGTCCAAAAAGAGTTTTAGTTTTTTAGATGAGACATGGTGTAATTTGTTAATGAAACCTGCAAGTTTGGTGATGCTTATCAGAACACTTGGGTTTCCTCACAGCACCCAGAGGCCTCGATCCAGGCTGTTTTCTCTGATGCCCAAATGCACATCTGGGCTTTGGAAGGTAAGTGATTGCCAGGTAATCCACTCTGGCTTATGGAACTTCAGTAAATAAAAGGATCCAATTCCATGTTTCTGGGCTTTATGCTGTACAAATGTAAAAAAAAAAGGTCTTTTGACAAAAACCCAGCTGCATTTCAGACACCAACGTGACTAAAGCCTAACTCACTGGTTAGTTTTGAGATCCCATGTTCATTTTGAGATCTCTTACTTTTTGTTCTGTAGGGATTCCTGCACTTGATTTCTGTTGCTTCTCCCTCGTGTGAACCCATGTATCACTTTTACAGCAGCTTTTCTGACTGAAGGCTCTGAGTCTTTCTCTGTTAATCCCAGAGCTGAGAGAGGCACTCAGGTAGTAACCTGACAAATAAACAAAAATACTAACAAATAAATGAAAAATTATGATCTGCGAAAATCAGAACAACTGTGACAGCGTGTAGTTGCACTTTGGGATGTTCTTGTTTGTTTCTAAGTCAGGAGCAAGTACTGATGTTGATCAAAGCTTTTTATTACATTTGACTGTGCAGAAGTTGATCAGTTTCCCAGGTGATGCTTTATGGGCAGATGTGCCATGCTGTGCCAGATTGAAGGGGATGGGTTGGGACACACAATCTGGAGATAGGAATCACACAGTTTGCAGAAAAAAATTATATATAATTTCTCTTGCTTTCTCAACCTCAAACTGCTGCACACCTGTCAAACCAGTGACTGGTTTAGTCCTGGGACAAGCCGGAGCTGAGGTAACTCAGCTGGCTGTGGTCACCTGAAGAACTCCATCCCACTAGTCATCTGTTATTTAATTCTTAAATTTTGAAGCATTAATTAGAACAAATCTCTTTGTTTTTAAAGGTCTGTCTCACTTGGTAGCAGCCTCCTTTACTGAAGACCACTTTGGAGTTGTCCAAACCACACTGCCAGCTATCCTGAATACGTTACTGACTCTTCAGGAGGTAAAACCTGCTAACTTTTTCTTCCTGACGAACAGGTTCAGCAAAAGTTTACATATTGCCCTTGTTGACTAGTCATAACATTCAAGTTGTTGCCACTGAAACAACTCTTCTGCAGTTAATCTAACCAAAACAGCTGGTTGCCACTGTGTGCAGTATGAAACAGCTGAATAAAAACCTTGCTAGTGTTTTCAAATGTAGAAGGAGAAAGCATGGAATGTTTAATTTGACCACAAGTGGTACTGCGTGCTCAGTTTAAGAGTTTGTCAGGGATGCAGCGATGGTATATTGTGCAGAGCTAGGACTTAATCTTGGATGCACACAATTCCTCATGCAACATGGGGCTCTTGGAGTCACTGCAAATCACAGGAGATAAGATCTGTGTGGAGTTCTCTCTCTTCATACTAAGACATGACTGTCAAATTACTGATGTTTGTGTAATGTTTGTGTTAAAAAAATCCACATTTATTTCCAAGGCTTTGCGTGTCCTGTTGACATAATCATTGTACACTGCCCTAATGGAGATTCTTGGAAAGAATGTGGAGGTTATTAAAGTTCTTTAGTGCAAGTTGTCTATTCCAAGAACAGGCATCAGGGAGAAAGAAGAGCCAATAGCCAAAGTCATAACACAGGACACAACTGTGTTTCTACTGCAGCATGTGCTGTTAAGACTCATTACCAGAGCATCTTATTTCCCAGAACTTGGCTCTGTGTTCCCATTGATGTCTGGCAAATGTTCAGTCTCCAAAACATTTTTGTGTGTCTTGGTGGAATTTCTGAACTTGCACTTTGGTTTTGCTGTATTTGGTGCAAACATGTCACTAGTTAACACAGTGGAATCATTGAACAGCTGACATGAATTTGGATATGTTTTTTCTCAATCAGGTGGTAGACAGACACTTCAAACTGCCTCATGTTTCCAGCAAGCCCCCCAGGATTTCAGGGAGTCTGGTGGACACATCCTACAAAACACTACGGTTTGCACTTAGAGCATCCCTGAAGACAGCACTGTACAGGATAACTACTGTCTTTGGACAACACTTAAAGTGAGAACTCGTTCATGATTGCTTGTTTACTGCTTTTAGTTTTAATTACTGTTATTGTAGGACCTGTGAAAAAGGGAGTTTGAGAAAAACAATCCCTTCAGGTCATTATTCTAACGTTGTATTTTAGTGTTGCTTGATTTGTGGAACCTTCAAAAGTTCTGGTGTAGATATATTATCCCTCCTAGAAATATATTATTCATAGATTTCTGGGCAATTTCTCTTGGTGACTTTTCATGGACTCCTTAGAAGCAGCTCATGAATGCCACTTGTTTAATAAATCTGAGCTGCTGAAAAGAAAATAAATCAACTAGAGACAATTGTTCTGTAGGGAGAGAATCCTATGAAGGCCCCAAAGAATGAAATTCCCTTGCTGCTTTGTTGTCCAACAGCTTTTTCTCAGCTACTGTCACAGCAGGCACTTTCACACTTGGCCTCTATGTGGGGCTGAAACTTCCCTGCAGTATCTGCCCGTCTGTCCCACTGGGGATGAAATGTCCCCTGGTTCGGAAGTGCTCAGTATACAGGAGATCATTCTAATAGATTCCTTCTTACCTAAACCATCCTTAGAGTTAACCAGTTGCTGTGTTTAAGAGTTTCCTGGGACAGGTGTCTTTTAGTAGTAGAAGCTGTCAAGGGACTGACAGTTTTAAGAGTTAACACAGTTGCCTTGGGATGTGTGTTTTTCATAGAGCTGTGTTTTCTAACATTGAGCTTCACTGTAATTGATTTCAATCAATACTTAGTTTTTGGCATGAGACTAGTTTTGGAGGGTATCACATTTAATGTAATGTTCTGCTTCTGTTTCAGTGCAGTGCAAGTGTCCACAGAACACAAGAAAAGGCTTCAGCAGTTCTTGGAGTACAAAGAGTAAACAACATTGGTGGCACTGTGGGTTTTTTTCAACACTTGTTAAGAAGAAAATGGGACTAATGAGCCATTTACCTTGGCTTTTTGGGAAAGGATATGGAAGTACAAGTCACAGAACAAATCTCAGAACTGTAGAAGAGCTCTTTTATGGGTTTGGATAATCTTTTGTATAATAAAGTTTGTAAAATTCAACTTGCCTTCTTTGAATGTCATTTATGAGTGAGAAAGTGCTAGTTCTTCCTTTAGGTAAGACTGTGACATTTGAGATTATCTGAGTTACTCTGATTCTCAGATCCTTCATTATATTTCACACTGTGTTCTT
>NW_008668388.1:15972-18887 GCF_000695815.1 Acanthisitta chloris
GATTTATGTAGATACTTAGTGTGCTTAAGTGTTTCATAAATTTAGTTGATAACACTTTTAGTGCAGATGAAATGTGTAGTTTAAGAGTAGGAAACAGATGTGCCCAAGAATAAAATATGCTGCTCTTCTGTAAGCTGGAAAAACTCCTTCAGGGGGGAACAGGTGTGCAGAAAGGCACTGTTAACACACAAACACTGCCTGAAAAGTCAGCAGCTCAGATTGTATCTTTAAGGTGACCTGGGAAACGAAGTTCTGATCTGTGCTGACACACAGAGGAAACATTACTGCATCTAGGAACACTCCCAAGTAATGATACTGTGAATTCAAGTTTAGATCAACAGCTTTCCTGGTCAGGGGGGAGGAAAGATGTTTGCACATGTTTTTCAAAATAACATACATTATTGGTAGATTCTGGTGAAAAATACTACTTTCTAAAGCTTTTAATCTGCAAACCTTTCCAAATAGTTTGAAAATTAACTGCTTTGTTTTTAACAGACTCCAGTTACTGTGATACCTACACTAGAAAACCTGTGGAGTGTGAAGGTGAGGGAACAGGAAGCTAAATGGTCTTGCAAATTAATTTAGTGTGATAAGTTGAAACAAAATTATTATTTCCCTTCCATTCTATTCAGTGCTGTTAGTCCTGTGGTTTTTGTTGGTTTGGTTTGCTTTTTCCATAGAGAATCCAAGATGTGAAGGTGTCCCTGGTGTCAGTTCTGCTGGTGTGATGAAATGATCAGCTGATAGTGAGTGGCTGTGTAGTAATAACCCTTTAGGGAGTCTGTCAGGTTTGAGTCAGAGAGAAAACCCCAAACCTCCAATGAGACCTGCACATTGCTTTCCTCAGCACAGCGATATGTCATTTTCTTGTCCTGCAGACACTGCAGGTGTTGGATTTGATAGTGGAAATGAGATCTGTATTGTTTTTGCAGTGAGATGGCTCATAGCAAACACTGTGAGGTGATGGGCTTAGCACTGTGTCTAAAGGTTAAGCACAAAATCTTTTAAGGCTTCCCCAAGCTTAACTTCTACTGCAGGTTTGACTATTATTCCAAAGCCTCTTGGCTGCCTGACTTATTAAATCATTTAATTTGCTTATTCTCTGGCCTTGCAATGTGCACCTGGAGTTAAATGGTGCTTTGCAGCTACCTTGGGTATAAGTTAACCCAAATACAGCAGCTCAGAGTTCCAAATCAATTTTTTCACACATGTAAACAGGTGCAGTATTTATTTTTTTCTATTGCTCTGGTATTTACTGCAACACAACCATAAGCTGCAAATTGTAATTAGCAGTGCTGCAGTTGTCAGCAGCAGGCTCAAAATGCAGATGACTTTTTGATGCCAAAGTGGTTGAGGTCTGTCCTCTGTGTTGCAGCAGAGATTTGCCCATGACATCTGCCCATGTGATTCATGGCAGTCTCTGTAGGACAGAAGAGCTTTCAAAAGCTGATTGCTTTGTGGTTTCTTTAAAAGCTCTATTTCTTAGAGCTGAAAACTTTGGGGTTTAAGCCTTTACTTAAAAGTGCATCTTTAACAGTATCTTGTGCTTGGGAGTGTAAGTGCACAGAAATATAAGGTGTGTGTTGGGTGCCCTCAGAAGATGCAGTAACTTTTGGCTCACAAACTCAAACAGGGATAACATCTTACTCTAGTTTTGGCTTTGGGAATAATTATATTCCCCTGGCAAACTGCTGCTGTTTCAAGTCCTTTTGTATACTTCTGTCTTAGCATGAAAAGGATTAGTGTGTGAAGCTTCTGTGAGGTAAGGGAAGAGTCTCTCAAGTTCAGTTCTGCACTCTGGGTAACGAGGAAAACAAGTCTTTTAATAGTTGTTTTCTCTGTAACTGCAATTAAACTGCATCCCTCAAGCCTGATCTGTTTAATCATCTCAAAGCTGAGCTGCATCTTGTTGCTGGATTGCCTTCTGCATGTACGGGTGAAACAGCATTCTGGTAACCTTGTGAACAACCTGCCTCTCTCACAGGGGAGCTGCAGCCAAGAGTACCTGAAATTATTTCCACTGCAGCTACAGAGATGCATGGTAGATGGTTCAGTTCTGTGTTCTGTTACAATGGAGTAATGAAATGGAGGCTTTAGCTCTTAAGCAATCTTATAAATATGGAAAAAACCTATCCTGCTTCCTTTTCTGAGATACAGATTGGAAAATCAGATTGGGGGTACACAAATGTGGTAGTCTTAGTCCCTGGAGCTACTGCCCATTGCTGTATCCAGGGAAGCCGGGCAGGACTTGCTCCCAACAGGAGCACTCTGCCAATTGGGATAATTGTCCCGATGCCAGTCGTGGCTCAGGGCCTGAATGCCCCTTGAAGTGAAGTGGTTTCGATTCTGTTGCTGTGCTTTGAACAGAGGCTGCATTGTGTGTGCTGTGCTCCCTGTCCTCGGGCCTGGAGCAGCCATCGTCCCACCTCCTGCCCCGTCCATGTACGGCTCTGAGGGCAAGGCCAGCACCCCTGCAGGTGCTTCCCACTGCAGCTGTGGAATACCAGTGTCTGGCTGATGATTTGCTGGTCCCTGTTCAGTCACAGGCAAGTGGTGCAGTCTGGGGGCTCTGTGCTCAGCAGACCTCCCCAGCTCCTGTACCTGGCCACCTGCTGGGCCTGGTGCACTGCGGAGGGGAGGGCTTGGTGCTTTGGGGGTTTGGGTGTATGTGAATCTATGCCAGGTGGCCCTAGGAGCTCTCTTGGCTGTGGAGGTGCTTCTTGCCATGCACAGTGCTGTCCCTTTTCCTGGGGGATGGATGGTGGGAACTTGCAGTGTTTTGCCTGTTCAAACAGGTGTAGCATAGCTGTAGGGCTTCACATACCAATGCCAGCCAAGCTCCCACCACTCCCATCGCCACCTCCCTCCAAAGATGCCATAAAAACATGAAGGTCAGTGTGGAATCATCTCACCCC
>NW_008668388.1:18907-25421 GCF_000695815.1 Acanthisitta chloris
GGTCTTCGATATTTTCCATCACCAGTACTGTAGTAACATTTGCTGAGTGGACCAAATGCATTTGGGTGCTGTGGACATACCTGGAATGTGGCTTGCCAAGCTCTTGTATTGTAAAGGGGTGTTCTTGCATGAGAATGTTGTTTTCCCTTGTTGCAGACTCATGGTAGAGATTTGCAGCTGGCAGATTGGCTTTGGACAAACCTGGAGTATAAACAAACAGTGCAGCTCCCTTGTGTCTGAGGAACAACCTGAGGGAGCAAAACCTGCACCATGCTCTGATTTCAGAAGATAAAATATAATCTAAATAAAACCTCACCTTTCTGTCCTTGCAAAACCCTTGGGACCGCAGTAGAGCTAGTCAGTCAGGAGGCAGATGAATATGGTGTCTCTGGAGCCTGCCATGAGAACAGAACACAAATTCCAGTGGGAATAGTTCCCTGGGTGGCCTGCTGGATACAGGAGCTGATTCTTATAGGTGGTGATGGCACAGCAGTTCCCTTGTATTTCTGATTTTAATCCCCCTCAAGAGTCAGTTCCTGCAGTAAGAAGAACTTCAGAGAAAACTGTGGCCTAAACCCATGCGTGTACTCATGCAATCATCAAAGGAACCAGTGCTGAGCGTTCCACGGGCTCCTCTCCTACCCCTGCCCAAAGGACAAAAAAATTATAGACTTTGACTTCTTGAATAATTCAACTTTTAAATCTGATTACTAAAACACAGGGCTGGGGTGGGCAGTTGTATTTATCTGCATCTTGTCTGGAAAGAGCCTTGGAATGAATTTTGAAGGAATTGGGAGTGGGCATATGCAGCCTTCTGTGAGTCAAACATTGTTGAGGGTTATGTGTAAGCATCACTCTTCACTCTCACTCAGCAGTTCCAATTGTGGGCTTACTAACGTTGGACGTTTCAGCTCAGGAGACAGGCTGGGTGCCTGCCCTCAGGGCAAGTTTGAGGACCCCGTGGAAGGGGCAGCAGCTTTGTAAACCTCTGGGCTCCCTGTCAGTTTACCGGCAGAGGTCACTGCTCGAAGCAGGCTGGGGAAGTGCCAGGCTGGGGACCTTGTCAGCGGTGGTACAACGCTTTGGGCTGAGCACAGGGCTGCAGCTCAAAGTTAGGTACTCGGGCTGTTGTCTTTGCAGTCAGTTCTGGGAAGGCTTTATCAACAATCACTGAGTGTTGTAGGAAGAGAAAGTTCGCTCTTGGAGTTGGTACAAGCTGAACGCTGCCAGGGAAAAATGGGTTTGTCCTTTCTGTGCCTTGTACAGAGATCCTGTGCAGCTTTTCAGCTCTTTACAGGTGGCCACTTTGCACGTCTCACAGTTTCTTCTGTTTGGGACATCAAGGGTTGAGTTTTAACTGATGGAACTGGCAATGTGTTTTACCATAGGCAATGCTGGGAAATGCTAAATAACTGGGTGAGGAAAGTAGTCAGTCTTTGTCACAAGTTTAGCACTCAAATGGAAGATTTTGGCTTCTGGGCCTCTTGTAAAATGAGGCTTACCCTCCCTCACCTCCAGTGATGATAGCCAAACATTTGTGTCCAAATCAGTAAGCAGCTGCAGTGATGGACACCAAAGAAATGCCCTGGAGTAAATGAATAATTCTGTATTCTGCACAGGCCTTGGCTGATGTGCAATAAATACAGCCCATGTGTGGCCCAGACACTGTGCCAATGGAGGGAAAACAGAGAGAAGAGTAACTTGCTGCTCATTCAGCAATCACTGTCTTCAGTGCATTGACTATGTGGAACCCCAGGCAAAATAACTGGGGGCCATGTATAATAGCAGTTCTGTAACTCATGTAGAGCAGGCATGAATCAAGGTTGTACCAGCAGCTCTAGTCCTGGCATGTCCCAGTGCTGAGGATTGGGTTTGACAAGCTGAACATTAGTAAGTTGTGCTGTTCTGGGTAGGTTTTGTTTGTTTGTTTATGATGGAAGTTTATTTTACTACCTGTGTTGTGTGTGCATGGTGTGAGAGATGGATCTGTTCATGGACTGATGTGGAGGAATAGTACAGATGAAAGTTTGAGGAAGCTAACTGCAGGTGTAAACAACCATGTCCTGGATGGAGGCTGGTTGGACCCTTTTTTTTAGAGGTCTTTTCCCCTCGAAGCTCTCTGCAATGATCTGCCAAATAAGTGAGGAGGCAGGAGGGATCTGTAGTGTTACATTGGCTTTGGACATACTGGTTATTCCTTGCAAGGCAAAGCTGGATTCAAGATTACTGTTTAGTTTTCCCAAAATATGCTGTTGAGGAGAGGTTTGTTCTTAAAAGGTAAGTCAGATCTGAGGAATTTCTGTTTTCTAACTACAAGAGTTATAAACAAATCTGTAAGTTATGAGGCAAGAGTTGAGTTGCTAGATAATGTGTGGTCAGTTTGACCCTGCTGCCTTAATTTAGGAGGTCATTTCCAAACCACTATAAAGAAGGGCTTTGTGCTGCCTTAAAGGGATACGGGCAATCTCTAAGAAACAGGCACACTTACAGAGACAATTCTTTTGGCTCAGTTTTTATATGGTTGTTTCTTTTTGGCTATCTGTGGTGCAGTAAATTAAAACAAAAACAAGCCTGGGCTTGGCATGGCTTTGTAAATAAACTGCTGTGTATGAATCGACAGATCCTTTGTGAGCAGGTTACTTATAACAAAGGTTGTTATTCTCCCACCAGAGAGCTGGTTTTGCCCTACATTATCAGAATGCTTATGGTAACACCTCCCCCCTCAGCTGTGCAGCAGTTACACAGAGTTCTCCCAGTTTCAATTGTGTCCTTTTCCAATTTCATTTTGTTGCCTGTCGGGGTAGAAGATTTCAATGTGTGAGCGAGAGATTAATACTTCACCTCTGCTTGTTTGCTCTGCACAGCTCACCTTACCTGTGTCCGTTCTGCTTTGTTCCTCTCCTCCCACATAACTTCTTGGGAACTGGAGGTTTCAGCTTCTCCAAGTTTCTTGAAGATCCGGTTTGTGACGAGTTGTAACACTGTGGCCAGTTACAGCCCTTGGTTCCTGACAAAGGTAAAGAGCACACTTTGAGGTCTGGATTTGATGGAGTCGCCTTCGTGCAATCCCTTTCCCGCTCCTGTTACAAATGATTTCTCACTGTCCTATGTATTCAGCTCTCAAGCCAGGACAGCTGTGCCTCCACCTGCGAACACAGGGAATTATGCCTGTGCAAAAGCACCTGTAGACCCTGAGAACACCTCTGTTGTGGCATTGACCCAACTGTAGCTGGTGTCAACAGGGAAAAACTGAAGTATCCCTTTTTAGGACTTGTTCTCCTTACTGGTACAATTTGACCCCAGCCTTTGTCTACTACCTCTTTTCTCTTTCTTTGGTCACCAACTAGGAATGAATGTGCAAATGGGCAAATCTCTGGTTACTTATCACCTGCATCCTACCCACTTGATCTAGTTGAGAGGATATTGAGGCAAACTGTTGCATTCCTCTGCATGTATTTTATCACAAATTGCAAGCTCACCTTTCATATCGGACTGGAAGTGAAGCAACACCCAGGGACCAGCTTCAGGTACTGAAGATGGCCTATCTGACTCAACTGGAAGGTCTGTGGTGGTGACAACTTCATTAACAGAGAGAAGAGTTAACTGGGCCATGCTATGACCCATGACTGCAACCCTTGGCAACCAGGAATGTTGAACAAGAAGGCTAATATGAAGGAATCTTCCCCCCATTCTCCTAAAGGGAGAGTATTGATGTCATGGGGAGAGTGGCCAATGACTGGTTTTCATGAGGACAGAAGGAGGGGAGACACTCATGAGTGTAGTGACAACACTGGGTGAATCAGTAAACACTGTACAGCTCGTGCATAGAGCAAAGTCAGGGTGACCCAGGGCATAGAACAGTCTTAGCAGCCACGATTGCACTTGCTTGGCCTTTGTTCCAGAACCAAAACATAAGAAGTGTCTTCTGACTCAGCAGGGAGAGAAAGGGAACTCTTGCAGTAGGACAGCGATTCAAGGAGCACTTGTTCCTCCCAGCACTTGTTCCTCCCACGTCTATGGACTTGCTGGAGGAGCCAAGTCGTTGCTTTGGAACAGCTCTAGGAGCCAAGCCTCTATCAGACACATCCAGGTCTGGAGGTAGATGTCCATCCACCACCTGTTTCTCTTGCTCAGGCCCAGGGATGAGCATCCCCAGCTGCATAGTCCCAGCAAAGACTGGACAGCTGCCAAATGCCTCACTCAAACCTGAGGAAATAGTGATGTCAGAGCAGGTTTGAGTCCATGGGGTGTCATTTCCTACGGGAGGAATATGGGGACCTGCAGCTTGGGCTGTGAGGGTAACACCTCTGTGAGATGATCTGCCACGGAGAAGTTCATCTCGCTGTGAAGGGCCTTCACCCTATGT
The DNA here is from genome assembly GCF_000695815.1 of Acanthisitta chloris. NCBI lineage: Eukaryota > Metazoa > Chordata > Aves > Passeriformes > Acanthisittidae > Acanthisitta > Acanthisitta chloris. The sequence goes on from NW_008668388.1 coordinate 23,274, forward strand.
GCTGTTGGAGCCTGGGGCTGTGCTGTACATCAGTCCAAAGCCTTCCTGGCTTTCAGGGGGTTCGCAGAGCACGGAGGAGCCGCTGTGCCCCTCCTGCCTGCGGAGCAGCCCAGCCTTGGGCTATTGCTGAGCCACTGGCGGCACCTGCTGGAATTGTGCAGAATATTCTGGGTACTGGTGATGGTGATAAAGAGAAATAAACCGTTCAGAGCAGGACACGCATGGCCTCAGGTACAGAATGCAGAGGGGTGTGGGTTATGAGCTGTCTTCTTCCCTACTTCCTCTGGGAAGATCCCTAACCATGAAAGAAAAATCCCTCTAGGAAAGTACAGAATATCTCTAGAACTCCTTGTTTGCTAGGAAACCCCCACTAGGTCAGATATTTGGGCAATGTGTACCAATATAGCTGTAACAATTTGCACAAGGTGAGCCCATGGTCAGGATCCACCTAACCACCACTTTGTCCCTGTGCTGGAAGCAGTGGGATTACCCTGGTTACGCTGCGTTCTGGAATAATATTTCCCTCAGTAAATTTTACTGCCTCTTCATGTCACTGAGATTTTAGACCGTTGCCACAGTGTATTTGTGTCTTAAATAATTACTGCTTCTGGTAGCACTGCCAGGTGCCTCGAGCATTTCCAAATCAGAGGGAAAGAACAGCTCGGTCCTGAGGCCCCCACGGGTGGACGGATGGGAACGGGGATGCAGGTTAGCAGAGCACTGAGACGTGTGTGGCTGCAGAGAACAGCCACACAGAGTGATAATGTACACTGAAAATCTTTACTTTGGTTTTTAAACACACAGGATATCACCATTCCAATTCAGTATTTGTGCCAAACAGCTGACATTTAGTTTTGTTTCCTATAGAGGTAAGGCGGGAATTTCTCTCTTTTTCTAATGCCTTGCTCTCACTAAGATATTCTGAGGATATTTACCAGTTTTCAACCACATTTGACAGAGAGCTGTTAAATTTTGACAATTCAAGATGTGGCCTTACAGCCCCTATTCCTGCCATTGTTGAAGGGAAAGGCTGGCAAGCTCCTTCTTTGGTAGACCTCAGGGCATCCACACTGGGCAGGAATGAGAAGAGGCATTGCAAATGAGAGTCATTAGTGCTGCTGCTCCCAGAACTGCTTGTTCCATCTCAAGATCTCGTGTCTTTTATGGAGAGTTGCCTCCCTCCCACTAAATCCACAACATTCATAGCATTTGCCAAGAAAAAGTCATGCCCTCCTGTCCTGGCTGTTCCTGTACTCCGCAGGGTGGCAGATGTCATTAAGGGAACGGATAAAGCTGTGAGCGAGGCACTCTGTGCAGCATCTGTGCCGCAAGAAGATGAAGATCTCGTCTCGCTGCGGGATGCTCCTCAGGAGGGGTGTAGCAAGACGCCAGTTCAGTAGCTGTCCCTCCTCCTCGTGCTAAATCTCCCAAGCCTCTCCTTTAGGTATGCTGTGAACAAGCCTGATTTCCAGCCAGATGTCTGCCTGATTTACACCCATGTAAATCAGGGCTGACTCTGAGTGGCTCCTATCTTTGAGCTGTGCTGGTGTGTTACAGACCTGCTGTGCTGCACCTGTGCTGACAGCAGCATGTAGGGCAGCGGGGTGCTCCCCGAGCCAGGAAAGTGTGGGCTGGTACAGCTCGCTGGTGCAAAGCTGCACATCGTGGCTCAGCCTGCGTTCGCTTGGAACCAGGCCCAAGCTAATAAACCCAACCAGATTGCTTCCAGACCCGAGCTGGCCCAGGAGGAGCCAGTGCAAATGTCACTGCGCTGTGGTGCTTGCTCTGAGCTAGCTTAATTGTCTCTGCTGGCATGAGCCAGCTCCAGCACCTGTAGGGCAGGAAGGGAACGATGCATGGTCTCCATATAGACAGAAACACTGAATGCACCTGGAACTGTGTCTGCAGGGAGATGTCTTGGCCAGGTTGTACCCACCCCTAACACATCTCCCGCTTCCCAGGCCCTTGGCAAGGCTTTGCTTTCTCCTGCTGCTCCTCCGTGACATGCTGCGGTTGCTGTGGCTTTCGCACGGAGGTCGTTTATAGGGCGCTGCGGGTGTCGCACGGCTCCCGCCCGTTCTGTGCCTGCTGCAGGGGCAGGCGGAGGGTGAGCAGACTGCCCGGGCAGGCACCGCGGACCCCGAGAGG
>NW_008668389.1:0-1436 GCF_000695815.1 Acanthisitta chloris
TTGGAGGATCTTCAAGATCTTTTGGTCAACTCTACGTTGACTTTGGCTTCTCCAACCAACTTGGCTTGACCCAACCTTGACCTTGGAGGATCTTCAAGATCTTTTGGTCAACTCTACGTTGACTTTGGCTTCTCCAACCAACTTGGCTTGACCCAACCTTGACCTTGGAGGATCTTCAAGATCTTTTGGTCAACTCTACGTTGACTTTGGCTTCTCCAACCAACTTGGCTTGACCCAACCTTGACCTTGGAGGATCTTCAAGATCTTTTGGTCAACTCTACGTTGACTTTGGCTTCTCCAACCAACTTGGCTTGACCCAACCTTGACCTTGGAGGATCTTCAAGATCTTTTGGTCAACTCTACGTTGACTTTGGCTTCTCCAACCAACTTGGCTTGACCCAACCTTGACCTTGGAGGATCTTCATGGTCTTTCCGTCGAGTCCACGTTGACTTTTGGCCTCTCCAAGGTCTTTGGGTCAACCCAACCTTGACCTTTCTCATCTTCAACCAACTTGGCTTGACCCAACCTTGACCTTTCTCATCTTCAACCAACTTGGCTTGACCCAACCTTGACCTTTCTCATCTTCAACCAACTTGGCTTGACCCAACCTTGACCTTTCTCATCTTCAACCAACTTGGCTTGACCCAACCTTGACCTTTCTCATCTTCAACCAACTTGGCTTGACCCAACCTTGACCTTTCTCATCTTCAACCAACTTGGCTTGACCCAACCTTGACCTTTCTCATCTTCAACCAACTTGGCTTGACCCAACCTTGACCTTGGAGGATCTTCAAGATCTTTTGGTCGACTCTACGTTGACTTTTGGCCTCTCCAACCAACTTGACTTGACCCAACCTTGACCTTGGAGGATCTTCAAGACCCTTTGGTCAACTCTACGTTGACTTTTGGCTTCTCCAACCATCTTGCTACCCAACCTCAACCCTTGGAGCATCTCCAACCTCTTCTAACCCAACCCAACCTTGACCCAACCTCAACCTTCCCTTTTCCCTCAACCCTTGGAGACTCTCCCACCCCTTCACCGTCGATTCCTCGTTAACTTTTTCCTTCTTTTCCCTCTAGTTCCCACCACGGTCCACGCTCCGACCGTCGAGATCTTCCATTCCTGCGACTCCTCTTGGGTCCAACTCTACTGTTTAGCCTCTAATTTTGCCCCTGCCCCAGTTACCATCCAATGGGAAGCCAAAGAAAACGCCCAAAACTTTTTGGGGGACGTCGATCCCGTCGCTTCCGACACAGTTTCCGGTACTTTCCGCGCCGGATCGAGGCTCAACGTTTCCTTGGAGGATTGGATGGAGAAAACTTTCTCTTGTAAAGTTTCCCACGCGGCTTCCGGCACCGTCCAGGACGTCGTCGCGCACAAATGTTCCCGTAAGGACCTTGGGTGACGGTCTTGGGTTGGGTTTGGGGTCTTCAA
>NW_008668390.1:0-1610 GCF_000695815.1 Acanthisitta chloris
CCGCGACCACCGGGCAGAGCTGGACCCACCGCCCCTCACCGTGACCTTGGAGAACCGACCGTCCGGAGCTATAAATACCATCCCGTGTACAGAGCAATTCGTGCTCGCTTCGGCAGCACATATACTAAAATTGGAACGATACAGAGAAGATTAGCATGGCCCCTGCGCAAGGATGACACGCAAATTCGTGAAGCGTTCCATATTTTTTCCCCCTAGGCGACCCCCGCAGACACCACCGGGGGACCCTCGGCGACCCCCGCAGACACCACCGGGGGAACTGAGCGTTTTACCCTTATCCCACCCCTCGTGTCGGGTGTGTCTGACCTACCCCAGCTCCTCCCAGCACTGCGCTGGGCTTATTCAGCGAGCTGAGTGTGCAGGCTCAGGGCTGCACACAGGTTGGGTCCAGTTCTCCTTAGCCCATGCACTCATCGAATCCTCTCTGCTTCCTTCGGAGAGCTAACCCACAGAGTCTGACATAAGTTTTATGGCTCTCCAGAGACTTGCCTCAGGACTTAGGTATGAATTAAAAGAGGGGAAATTTAGGTTAGTTATTAGGAAGAGTTTTTTCACTGTTTCAGGTTAGAAACAGATTGGTTAAAGGTGAGGTGTTGTTGTTGTGTGTTGTGCTGTTGTGCTGTGTGTTGAATGGGGTGTCAGTATTGCACTGGAATATGGAAATATGTGACGTTGTGCTAGTGTCATAATTCTCTTTTTGTCTAGGAAGAACACTGGTGTAATAAATGGCTCAAAAAGCAAAGGGAAGGCTTCCTGCACTAGGATATTACGAAGACCAAAATATCCACTGTGAGGGTGGTGAGACACTGTTCCAGGTTGCCCAGGGAGGCTGTGGCTGCCCCAACCACAGCCAGGCTGTGTTCACAGCCAGGTTGGATGGGGTTTTGAGCAACCTGCTCTGATTCCCAGGGCAGGGAATTGGGTCTGAATGATCTCTAAGCTCCATTCCAACCCCTAAAATTCTATGATTCTGTTCCTCTGTTCCATCACAGACCTTCTCTGCTGCTTTGTGCCATGTCCATTCTGTCCTGAAATACTCATAAACCAGGACACATTCTTACTGATTCACAACGCTTACATAAACAAGGTACTCAAGCACGTTACTGGGTCTATGGCTGGCTCTTGTAGCAACACATTTGATACTGAAAATGACACTTCAGGAGGCAGGAGGCTCCTGGAGCTTGCAAGGTACATTAGTGCCACGCTCACCGCTCGGAGACAAACGTGGGAGCACAAAGACAGACCTCACCCCGGTACCGGAGCCACGTGTGCCCAAGGCACAATGTACTCCTGAGTCTCAGCGCCTGTGTGGACGGCGCTGTCAGCTCCGGGGGGATCGGCCCGTTCGCCCCGGTGTATCCCGATCCCAATCCCCATCTTGGTGTATCCCGATCCCCATCCCGGTGTCCCAGTGTATCCCGATCCCCATCCCCATCGATCCCCATCCCCATCCCGGTGTATCCCCATCTCGGTGTATCCCCATCTCCATCCCGGTGTATCCCGATCCCAGTGTATCCCCATCCCGGTGTATCCTGATCCCAATCCCCATCCCGGTGTATCCCGATCCTGATCCCAATCCCGGTGTATCCCAA
>NW_008668390.1:1825-2025 GCF_000695815.1 Acanthisitta chloris
TCCCGCTGTATCCCGGGGTAACCCGGTGTATCCCCATCCCTATCCCTGTGTATCCTGCTGTATCCCGCTGTATCCCAATCCCCATCCCGGTGTATCCCCATCCTGGTGTATCCCGCTGTATCCCGGTGTATCCCCATCCCCATCCCGGCGTACCCCAGTGTATCCCTATCCCGGTGTAACCCGCTGTATCCCGCTGTATC
>NW_008668391.1:0-2229 GCF_000695815.1 Acanthisitta chloris
GAGTCACTGGCCTGGGTAAATGTAAGAGTTGAAGAGCCAGTGTTTGTGTGTGAACTGCAGTAGTTGGCAGGAGGCTTCTGTGCCCGTGTAAACGTGGGTTACAAAGCTGTTCCTGTACAGAGATGGTAAACAGACTGAATGAAACTGTAGGTATGTGTCATGAACCTGTCTGTGAAGTTAATTACTGAGTCATAGAATCACAGACTGGTTTGGTTTGGAAAGACCTTAAAAACATCCAGTTCCACCCCCTGCCATGGGTAGGGACACCTTCCACCAGCCCAGGTTGCTCCAAGCCCCATCCAACCTGGCCTGGAACACTCCCAGGGATGGGACAGCCACAGCTTCTCCCTCAGTAGGGAAGCAAGCTAGATACTGGGTAGCTATCATCTTGCTCTGGGTCTGAGTTTACCTCTTGGCTTGCTGTGCTTTTCCTGCCTGAGATACTGTGTGTCTCTGCCAAAAACCCATCTGTGCAGGTTTGTTGCACTCCAAGCTGTTGTAGTTCCCCTCTTCCCTTCTAAAACATTTAAGCCATTGGTGCAGTTCCAGGAGTGTATGGGTTAAACAAAACCCTGGAATGCTCTGGTATCTCTGCCCTGGCCCAGCTCTGAAAGCCTGGATTAAGCAGCATCACCCCAGTGCTGGAGGCAGCAGGACCCACTGCAGAGCCAGCAGCCATGGCTGTACTGCTCTGCTTGCTCTCTGCAGAATCAAGAAGTTATTTGAACAGCTGAGCTTTCACTCCCTTTTTCTGAAGCTCAGCTGAAATTCCAGTCCTGTTAAGCAGAAAGTTGTAGCTCCTAATGTTTGAATGCATTTTGTAATGGCAATATGTTAGCCTTGTGTTTTTCTGAGGTTTTGTAGCATTTAACAAATCTCAGGTAGAAATTCCTTTTGCCATCTGTGAGTTTAGAGAACAGAGAACAAGTAATGGCAGTGGCTGAAGTCTGGAGTGGTTTTCAGAAAACCTCCAAGAATTAGTTGTTTTATCAATATTCATTTAACTGCTCTTAGTATTGATTTTTTTTCTGGAGCAGTAACCACCACAGGAACCAGAAGTCAGTTTTGCAGCAGATTTTGCATGGCCAGACTGCTGCATCAGAGCTCCAGAGAGCTAAGCCCTCCCGAGGCATTGATACTGCCTTGCTAATTCAAGGCTTTGGCCTTGCCCCTTGTGGTGCCTGCGCTGCAGAGCCTGATTTTCTCCCCCTCAGCCATTCCTTTCCACCATCCCCCGGTGACCAGCCCCAGCTCTGTGCCCCACGGAGCAGTGTGGCTCAGCCTCTGCTGGTTTTCTCCCTCAGCATGTTTTACACATTCCTGTGCTAGTGCAGCATTCCCCGTTGTGTGCAAACCCAGCATTATTCCAGGGTGGGAGTATTTGTTATCCCGGAGTTATGTATGGCAGGATTGCTTCTTCTGAATTGTACAAGTTACATAAGTGTTGCTTTTCTCCCAAGGCTTCTGATGGAAGCAGCTCCAGAGAGGATCTTTCATCCCAGCTGTTCAGAAGGAACGAGCAGATAAGAAAACTGGAGGTGAAGCTGTCTGGTATGTGTCCTCATACATAAAAAATCTCTTAGTTTAGGAGCTGGAGGGGCAGAGAGCAGGTTGAGCTGTTACACTGCTGCTTCCCAGAGCTTGTGGAAGGCCTTGGAAAATAAGGAAAGGTTGCAGCCAGCTCAGGATTATTTTCGTTTATTCTGGAGACTTGCCAGGCTCCTGTTCAGTTCAAAATAAAGGATTCAGAAACAATTTCACTTTGAATTTGAAAGGCCAAAGTGTTCACCTGTCTGCACAGGGTAAAGTTAAATTGTTGGCTGGGGCTCAGCGTGAGAGAGGGAGGCTGTGGGTACCAAGAGTTTTGTGCAGGCAGCTCAACCAGGAGTGAATCCTCCTTTCCACTGTGCACAGACTCCTCCAGGGGCTGTGTGCTTTGTTTAGGCTTTGCTTCCTGCCCTGGGTCAGCCGTGGGGCAGGCAGGGCTGGGGTTGGCAGTGAGGGCAGTGTCATCCATGAACTGCCCCTTCCTTGCAGCCTCCCGTGGCAGAGACATTCCTGAAGTGCTCTGCAGTGAAGTGCATGGGGCACAGGTGGATTCTCTGGCTTTGCCCTTGTCTGTGTGACTCACCCCCGGGACAGGCCCTCCTGTTTGTGCCAACCCTGTGCACAGCACTGAGCTCTTTGCTCGTGTTCATTGTTGTGGTCATCCAAGTTTTCCTGAGCAGG
>NW_008668391.1:2254-13833 GCF_000695815.1 Acanthisitta chloris
CATTGCCATTTGCCACTCATCCTTTTTTCTTTTTCTTTTTTCCCCTTTGTTTTACCCTTTGTCCTTCCCCACTGTCTATCCATTCCTGGTCTGTACTTCTCCCTCCTCACACAAGATTATGCTGATCAGATCCGAAACTTGCAGAAGATGAAAGAGAAGCTTGAAAATGCATTAGAAAAGCATCAGGATTGTATGTACTTTTGTTTTTGTTTACCTTTTTTTGAAGCTGGAAGTGGCTGTGGTTGGAAGGAATGGGGTTTGGTGTACACGTGTGTCAGTATTTCCTCTCAGCTGGGCACCTCTCTGTGAAGGATTGGAACATGAGTTTTTATGTGATTTGCAGTGTAAAGAGCAGCAGTGCTGTGCTGAACAGAGTTGTTGGTAGACTCCTGTTGCCAAGTTTGGGGCTAACATGCCCAAGAGACGTTTTGGAAAGCCCCAACTTTGCTCTGATCCAGTGAGGAGCAGAGTTCCTGCCTGCTGTTGGCTTTGGCTTCGGGCCGGAGTGTGAGGTGATGAGCATGCAGCGTCAGGGCTGGAGTCTGGATGGGGCTAATTAGTTGCACAAGAAGCTCTTTAAAGTTATAAATAGCTTAGAGCAGCAGGTCTGAAGCATGAGTTTTGATTGTGTGTGGTGGCTCTGTGTTGATAGCCTCCATGAGGAAGTTTCAGGAGCAGAACGAAGCCCACCAGGCCAGTCGGGCCAAGATGGCTGAGGGAATGGCTGTGGCCCTGGAGAAGAAGGACCAGGTAAGAGCTCGAGCTGCCTCTCGTGGCCTTGATGCTTTGGGCAGGCATTGCCATGGATTAAAGCAGGAGTTCAGCACTGTGTGAGTGCCAGCAGCCAGTTCCAGGCCCGAACTCCTCTGACTGGTTTAACAAGGGCCCACAAACACTTCTGATGAAAGGTTAAGCTTGTGCTTTGCTAAGACTCAGTTGCAGTAGACCTGCTGCCACTTTTACTTCCATAAAGCTTATGTGTCCAGGTAGCACAGATGACTCTTCAGCTTCTATTGATTGAAGCAGTGGCTGTTACTGTTCCTTTGCTGATTGCTCTTTTAACTATTGTCACAGCTTAGGATCTGCTAACAGCAGAGATTCCTCTTTCCAACCATAATTACTGTCCTTGGGAGTCTACAGATTGATTTTGATTTCTTTTTTTCTCCTTTCTTGTTCAGGAGTGGATGGAAAAACTGGGTGAAGTTGAAAAGGTAATTAACCTTTGAGGTTTTTGGGGAGATTTAGTGTCTGTGTGTGTGATGTGAACACCAACCTGCACAATTCCAGCTCTAGTGGAACTCAGCTCTGTTCAGCCCTTTTAATTTGCTCTTTGTTCAGTGGGAGAGGCCAAACATTTTGTCACCAGCCCCAGTGCTTTGGGAGGTATTGCTGGAACTGCTTTTCAGTGGGGAGGTAGAGAATGGTGGTTGTGATGGCAAAGTTGTCCTTCTGGAAGGTGGAACAGCAGTTTCCTTTGTTCCAGAGCTTGCTGGGATGCAGGGGGTAGTGACCTCATCTGAGGTCTTGCAGTGCGTCATCTGTTTGATGAAGTAAAGGAAAGTATTTGATAGGGATGTTTTAAATACAGGATTTCCCTCCTGTAGCTGTTCCAGCTGGTTATCTCTGTCTGTTTTAAACTGCCTCTAATTACAAAGCATTAAACATGCTGCTATCTTTGTCCATTTTTCAGAGTGCAGCTGAGGTGATCACTAGTGATGTTGTAGTGAATACAGTTTTCTCTTTGAAGTTGGGCAGTTTGCACTGTGACCTGAGTGTGGGAGGGTTTCTGCTTCTGTGTGTAGCTCCATCAGGAGCCTTAAGGCTGTGGGACAGGATTCCTTTCCCAGAGAGTTGAACTAAACTCCCTTGGACATGAGCCTACTGACATTCTTGAATTCCTTTTGTTGGTGTTCATTTACCAGGAAAAAAAGGTGCTCCAAACACAGCTACAAGAAATGAGGGAGCAAAGTCTAAGCCTCTTCCAGAAACGTGATGAAATCGATGAACTGGAGGGTTTTCAGCAGCAGGAAATGGCCAAGGTTAAACACATGGTAAGAACATTGGAAACTTTCTTTCCTTTCTTGAAATTTTTGTTAGACACCAAGTCAGTGGCAGCTCTGCATCCTCTCTGTTTTAGCCCTTATGTTTGTGCATAGTCCTGGGCAGTGGCAAAGTCCTAACAGCAGGTGCTGCCTGCGATGTCACAAGTTTATTACCTCATTTAACTCAGCCCATAGCTCAGCAAGAAGGGCCTGTTTCAGTGAGGAGGTTTCCCAGTGTTCCTGGTCACTGCGTTGCCAAAGATAACCCTCTGCTATTCAGCTCTTGAAGAAGGAGGAGTGTCTGAGCAGGATGGAGCAGGAGCTGCAGGGCGCCAGGAGTGAGGCCTCGGGCCTCAGGAGGGACCTGCAGGAGCTGCAGCAGCGTTTCCTGGGGCTGCAGGCACAGAGGTGAGAGCTGCTGTTCCAGACCAGTAGGGGATGAGCTCCCCCGTGTTGTCGCTGCATGCCCAGTTCGTGTCTGTAGTGAGCTGGCCGAGTCGTTGCCTCTGCTGTGCCCATGGGGATGCAAATGCCAAGTTTATATTTCTTTTCAAGCCAATACTTGTTTAGGGTTTTGTAAATTCGTTATGATTTCTTTTGGTTTTTCATAGTTTGAATGTTTAGCTGTGACTTTTTCTGGGAAATATGTAATCAAGCAGTGGTTGGTTTCAGTGGTTGGTTTTAGGGCAAGAAAATCTTGTTGCCTAATCCATTTTCATAAGCAGCAGAGTTATCTGCTAAAGAGTGTTTCCTGGAACAGCGTGTCACGTTTTCTTACTCTCTTTCTGTGAAGAGATGAACTAATGACAGCTGAGACAAATGCAGAAAACAAGATCACTGCCCTGGAGCTCAGAGAACAGGAGCTACAAACTGTCATCCAGCAGCTTTCTGTAGACTTGCAAAATGTAAGTTTGAGCCAAGTGAGCCTTGATCCAAAGAGCTCCATGTCTGCAGAAGTTAGAGTAGATGTCAGCTATGTGCTGTTGGCAACTGGGATTTCAAAGTAAGTGATTTCTCAACATTTTTAGGCTCGAGTTGCTGGTTCTGGTTGTGAGAAGAGACTGGAAGTGCTGCAGGCAGAGCACGAGTCTCTGAAGGTGGAATATGAACAACACAAGCAAAAGGTGAAGTGCTTTCAGCTGCATCTGCTGTTGGTGGTGTAAAGGTGTACATTTGGGTACTGCACACCTTAGTGTGGCTGGAAATTTGGTGTCTGCAAAGTGTTTTAGGATCCTGTTGTCTTTTGAAATAGGACTTCCCTGTCTCATGGCTTCACTACAAAAAAGATTCCGTGATCTCTCATCTCACAGGTGACCTTTGAATCTTCTGAGAGAAATAAACTTACTGAACAGCTGCAGGAAAAAGTGTCTTCCCTGGAAAAGAAGCTAGAAAGTAACCTCTCAGGAGATGAACATGTGCAGGAGCTGCTCAAAGAGGTAATTATACAGTTACAGGCTGCTTAGAAGGGCAATCTTAGTGAGATTTCTTTCTTTTCTTAGGGCACACATCGCTTCCCAGCCATGGAAAGAATAGCTGGTGATGTCATTGAGGCACATTTGTCCCTTCAGTGTGTTTTGGCACAGTGTCTGTGCTGGGCAGAGAGTGTGGGTGGCTGCACTGAGTGTTTGTGTAGCTCCTGCACAGATGTCTGCATTGTCTGTTTGGGCAATGCCTCTGACTGACTGCTGGGAAGGAAAAGAGCAGCTTGTGAACATCCCCCCAGGAGGTGGAACAATTAGGGAGTTCTTTGGCTAATCCTCACAAGAGCAGTGAACTCTTTTCCTTGTTCTTCGGCAAGGCAGCAGGACAGGGAGGGGAACTGTTTGCACATAGGTGTGCAAACAGGATGTTGTGTTGTGAAAACCTGAGCCTCAGGAGTGCTAACAAACAGCTGAAACAAGAAACTCGGCTGTGGTTAATGCCCTTTCTCTTGCTGCATCTTGGTCTCTCAAGCACTGAGGCACTTGCTCAGGGTCAGCCTGGAGCAGTTTCCCCAGGTGGGCCTTGGGGAGGCCAGGGAATGTTTGCTTCTCCTTGGCCAAGCCTAGTGCAGTCACATCACCTTAGTGTTGCTGTGGTAAAAGAACTTGGTTTAGTAAACTTGGGCCAGTGTAAAGTCCATGTAGAGCTACTAAAACATTTCTGAAAGTAACCACCATAAGGAGGAAATGTGTTGCCCTCAGAATTTCTATTCCACTTTGGTTTCACCTATTAACAAAATAAAAAAAATCATTAAAAAACCCCCAGCTTAGCTCTTTGTCCGTCCTTCCCCCTGTTTTTCACCTCAATGTGGTCTGCAGAAAGCAGCTCTTGAGCAGAGGCTGGATGAGAGCAGGCAGCAGGTGCTGACAGACAGAGCACATCACACCGAGACCGTGAGCAGGTTGGAGACACAGGTAGGTAGTGTCTAATTTCACTGATTTCCCCCTGTTGTCATCCTCTTTGTGTCCTGTCCGTCCTCCCTCGCTGCAGGGAGGGTTGGGACTAGATGATCTGTAAGGTCCATTCCAGCACTTAAATTCTATGATTCTAAGTTAGAGGTTTGTGCAGCTCCTCCCTGTCCTAAGAAGCAGAGCTCGGGTGCAGGCATTGCTGGGGGTAGTGCTGTGTGAAGAGGTTTAAAAGCAGGAGATTCAAGCAGGCATCAACTCTGACCTTTGTGGTCTGGGGCTTAGTGCTTACCTTCCCCTCCCAGAGCATCCTTTGCCACACACGTTTTTGCTAGGAACAGAGGTGCCAATGGGTAAGGAATTCAGTGTGTGGTGTCTATTTCAGAATAGGGAACTGGAACAGAAACTACAGAGTGCAACAGAAGCCTTGGAAAGTAGCAAAGAAGCAGCTGCTGAGCAGGATCTGAAGCTGCAGAAAGTGGTGAGTATCCTGCATGTGTCACTGACCAGGAGCACATCAGTCCTGAGCAGTAGGAACTGCAATGAGAGAACAAGGGGTAATGGGTTCGAACTGAAGGAGGGGAAGTTTAGGTCAGATATTAGAAAAAAGTATTTTACTGTGAGGGTGGTGAGACACTGGCAGAGGTTGCCCAGGGACGTGGTGGTTGCCCCAACCCTGGCAGTGTTCAAGCCCAGGCTTGATGAACCTTGAGCATCCTTGTGTGGTGTGATGTGTCCCTGCCCAGGGCAGGGGTTGGGACTGGGTGATCTGTAAGGTCCATTCCAACCCTTAAGTTTTATGATTCTGTGATACCCAGAGGCTCTCACTTCTCTGTCTTGTTACTCAAGTGTTTTCTTGCTGTTTCTCCTGAGCCTCTGTCTGTCTGTGAGGGCATGACACTGCTGCCAAGGGAGTAGTGTTTCTCAGATTGAGTGTGTCCTGTGGGATGGTGTCTGGTCTTGTCAGAGTGTCAAAGTGCCATTTTAGGAACATGGAACTCTTTATCTCTCCTAAGCAAACTGGTCTGGAGGAGGAAAGAAGTCAACTGCAGCAACAGATTTTGAGTGAGAAACATCAGTATGATCAGAAAGTCACTTGGTTGGAGTCTCAGGTTGCTGCTCTTGAAAAAGCTTGGGAATTCGACAAAACAGCAACTCAGCACAGGATTGTAAGTACAGAAACTGCCTGGTGGGCCATGGGAGTCCTCAGGGTGATTTTAACTCAGCCTGTGGAGCTTGTTTGTGGTCTGAATGTTCCTGTTCAGCACTTCTGGCATTGTAGTAGATCATCTCACACTTGGAGGAACTAAATATGAACAAAGTGTTTGCTATGTTCAGTTGTTTACACAAAGCATCAGAATAACTGTTCTGAGTGTTTAAACAATCTTTATTTTACAGAGCCAGCTGGAAAGGGAAAACGAGTATCTTAGTGGAAGCAGAGAAGAGTATGAGAGCTCTTTAAAAGAGCAAAAGGCTGAACTGGACAGGCTGAAGGTGAGGGCTGGACAGGGGAGGGACAGTGGGTCAGTATGAGGCTCTTCCAGTTTTGACTTACTCAGATTGTTGGAAGTTTTCTGTAGCTCCTCTTGGATGCACAGTTGGAATTAAAATCAGTTGTAGCAAGGAACTGCTTTGTAATAAGGGTTTCAACCTGGAAGGTCTTTTAGGCAATTGGATTTGTTAGGGCTCTCACGTCAGTTCTGTGTTGCTCTTGCATGTGTAGGTAGCAGCAGTCAGTAAACAAAACTCGTTTGGAAATGGTGTGTCAGAATACCCATGAATCTAGTCCTGAGAGATTTGGGTTTAAAAGTGAGAGACTGACTGTTTAGTTGTCCTGCGTAACCTCTCTGTTCCTTCCGGCTGCAGAATGAGTTGAGCAGCAGAGAGACTGTCAATGTGGAAATCGCCAAAGCCTTGGAGGAAACCAGGAAACAGAGAGAGGAGCTGCAGCAGCAGGTTGGTTAATCCTGGTGGTCTGAAATGTCTGGGAGCTGCTCACCTCTCACAGGGCAGACTAGGGCTGGGCTTCCTTACCCTAACAGTTGGGAACATTGGCTGGAATCACATCCACAGCGTGCAGGGCAGCAGTGGCTGCCTCAGCAGGCTCAGAACTGTTTGAGACCCCTTTAGCCTGAGGTGTGCTGAGATCTTCCAACGTCCTCTGCCTGGTTTAGGTCTTTAATGGCTTCTGTTCGTTTGTTTGTCTGCTTTGAAGGTCTCACACCTGAATTCCCTAATAAAGGAGAAAGAGCAGGTGATCGATGAAAAAAGTGATCTGCTGCTAAAACAGAAGGAAGAACTGAACCAGCTCAGTCAAGGTTAGACCAAATGAGTCTCCTGTATCCCAGACAGCTTTAGTACAGTCTCTAGTTGTTGTGTTGACATACTGTGAAGCAACAAACCTTGCTGTACTCACTGTAACTATTGTCATTCTGCACAAAACCCGAAGCAGATGCTGCAGATGAAAAGCTTGTGCCTCTGGTGGTGTGGGCAGTGGTGCTGAGCAGTGTCTCCCCTGCAGGGCATGAGGCTGTCCTGCTGCAGCTGCAGCAGCTGCAGTCTGAGGCTGAGATGAGCCGGAGCCGCACGGCTGAGCGGGAGGAGGCGACGAGGCAGGAGATGGCCCAGCTGAAGTCACAGGTGCAGGAGTGCCTGTTGGCCAGAGAGCACGAGAGAAACGTGAGTGCAGTGCCACAGCTGCTCTGCCTGACTCCTCCTGCACACATGCCTGTTTTCCTGGGCTCCCCAGGCCTGTCCTGCCTCAGGAACATGCTGGGGGCTGTTTGCTCTGGTCTCTTGCTCATGACCTGGAGCACCAGCAGCATAGAACGTTGGTGGTTGTTCTGTTATCCTGAAGAAGGCTGTTCCTGTCAGATCTGTCTTAGGAAAGACAACCCCTAGTTTTATTTGACTCCTTGAGGAAACCATCCTGAGACAGTGAGACAGACACAGCAGTAACAACCAGGCCAGAGACAGGTGTAGCCAGCTAGATTGCCACTAGTGCTCTCTGCTTTCAAAAGCATCCACCACCCCCAAGACCAACCACCAAAAACAAATCTGGTTTTCTCCCTGGGGAGTGTTTGTGGGCTGCAAACATTGTGATCTCTCTCCAATTCACTGTTTCTAGGTTCTAGAACTGGAGGAGTCGACAAGGGCCCTGGACACTGAGCATTTCCCTGCTCCAGAAACCCACGTGGGGGAACAGAACGGGGAGGTGGCAGCTGCAGATATTCTTCAGCTTCAGAAGGATAACAGAGAGCTGGAACAGCAAATTGCTGAGAAAAACAAGGTTAACTGAAACAGCAGAAACAGCTGGTAGTCTTTCCCCTGTTTATTAGGAAGCTGAGTAATTGGTGCTGCTCATGCTGCAGCCTTGAAAGGACAGACATGTCCAGCTTGAATCCAGAGTGCAGTTGTGTGAGTAAAGGTTTTTCCCCTGGATTGTACAAGGGTCCACCAGCCATGGATAAAAACTGCAGTGAGAACTGTGTGAATCTTAGTCTATTTAGGAAGAATATGCACAAAATGACACTATTTACAGCTGTCTGCAGCTTTCCTGCAGAGCCCTTTTGTGTGAGTTCAGTTCAGTTGTTCTGTACTGTCACATGCAAGCCCAAGTGTCCTGTCACATGCCTGCCGATGTGTGCAGCTGGCAGGGCAAGGCATTCACGTACTTCTTGAGAGCTGTCAGCCTTGGTTAATGATTGTTTCATTCATTACTCTCATTTGTCCTGGGTTTTTCCAGATATCTGGGGTCAGAATGTGTCCTGACAATGAGTACTGTGTTAAACTGCCCTTTGCTGTGCTTACAGGTGATAAAGCAGCTGCAGCAAAGAATGACAGAACTCAAGAAAACCCTCCAGAAAGAGCTGGTAAGGGTTTGTCTTTCTTCAGTCTCTTCAGCACTTGCTGACTGGTCCATGCACTGTCATGCCAACCGATCCATTGATTGTTACTCAGCTGCCATTCAGCTGAGTTTTGCCATGGGAGTGTATCTGACTCAGCAAAGCTCTCCTTGAATCCCTCTGACAGCAGTTTTCATCTCCAAGAAACAAATCTGCTGTCTTTTTAAAAAAGTAACGTATTTGTTCTGAGCTTGTGTATTGTTTCGGAGAAAGCTCTTGTTTGAAAGGCTCAGAGCAGGTTAGTGAGAGGAGAGTCACCAGGGGATAGTTTCTGCCATGGAGCCAGTTCCATAAGGTTTGGGTAATGTAGTGCTGACAGCAATCAGTTCCTGCCCTGGGCTCTGCGGAGAGGTGTAGACCCTTCTCTGCTGTGCCCCCATCAGGGATGAGCAGCTGTTGATGCCCAGGCTGTACCCACCCATGCACATAGCCCTCTGTGAGACATCCCAGACCTGGATCCTTTCCCCGTGTCAAACCAGCAGGCTCTGCAATGTGCCCCTCTCTGATGTCTCTTTGCAGAAGATAAGGCCTGACAGTGAGGTCCCTGAGCTGCGAGAGAAAGCAAACTCTGAAGTGCCTAATGCTTCTGTGACTGTCACCAACAACGCGGATTTGAACGACTCCAGGGAGATCAACTTCGAGTACCTGAAGCATGTTGTACTGAAGTTCATGTCCTGTCGGGAGTCTGAGGTAAAGGTGTCACTTACCTTCTCTTCCTACATCTGTCTGTCTCTGGAAATTGCCACCTGTTACCTGCCAAGGACAGTGAGAACAGTTAAGAACATTGTGTTTGGCAGTACAAGTTGTTAGGAACTACAGGAAGGGGAAAGGTGAATTGCAGAGCTCAAGACCATCATAAACAACACAACCCTGTGGTTTCTTTCAGGCATTCCACCTCATTAAAGCTGTGTCTGTGTTACTGAATTTTTCACAAGAGGAGGAGAACATGCTTAAGGAGACTCTGGAGTACAAGGTAAGGGCTGTGTGTGGTCTCTAACAGGACTCCCAGCAAATGGAATGAAAACTAGGTGCTGGGGGATCACGACAAGTGTCTTCTCCAAATGTTAGCTACAATAAGGAATGGAATTTGTATCTGGAATGTTGGCTGGTCACATGCATACAGGTCAGATTGTCCATGGCAGGAAAGAAAGTAGCAGCTCCCTGGAGCTCAGAGGGGTTACAGCACAGTGCTGCCTGTGGGGTTGGTCTGTGGAGGGAAGATGGAAGCTCCTTGCAGGAGCAGTCAAGTGTTTGACAGCAGTGAGACAAAGCCTTGGTTTGTCCTCTTGACATTGGGCTCAGACACCAAGATGTGTGTCTCCTTTCCATGGCATGAGACATGCATGTCCCTGGCTGTGAGGTGGTTACTGAGTGTCAGGGGTGAGTGAGAGCTGCCTCAGCTCCCTCCATGCCCCACACCATCCCCTCAGGGGGCTGAGGAGATTTCCTCACCATCTTGCTTGTACTACTAATGTGTTCAAATGACTGTAGAGCTCTAGTTGGTAACTATTTTACAGGAGTGTATGTAAGTGTAACCTCAGTCACCTTCCCCTGTGGGAAATGGTGCTGTTCCCCCAGACTGGACTGTGTGCAGCTGCTCCTACCTCCTCAGCCTGGAGCCTGCAGTGTTGTGATTTATGAACAGCCCTTTCCATCAGACAGGGACATGTCTGTGTGCACTCTTTGGCCCCAGTGTGACGTGTGCTGTGCTCTTCTGCCCTAGATGTCGTGGTTTGGGTCGAAGCCGTCTCCCAAGGGCAGCATCCGCCCGTCCATCTCCAGCCCGGGGACTCTGTGGCCTTAAGGGAACCTGGAATGGCAGGCAGCATCTAGGCACTTTTTTCTGTGAAAAGGAGGCTGAACACACTGCTCCAGGTGTGTCTTAATCACTGTCATTGCAGTATTTTGTACAAGAACTTCTGACTCTGTTTACAAAATTAATACTGTGCAAGGAGGTGTTTTCACTACAGACTTCAGCACCTCTGGGCTGGATTGGGGCCTGTCTCTGGGGGGGATGTGCTCCTGGTGCTCAGCACTCTGTGTCCCTGGCACCAAAGGGCCATGCCAGGCTCAGTGCCAGCAGTGCTGGCAGGTCAGGCCCTGGCAGGGTGTCCTGGGGTGGCAGGCCCAGCTGCTGTTGTGGGGTGCTGGAGTGGAAACCAGGCTGGCAGCACCGTGCGGAGCATGTGGCAGTTTGCAGAGCCTTGCACAGGACAGAGCAGGAGCTTTAACCAAAAAAGAACTCTGCCTTGCCTTTGATACTGACACAACTAACGGTCGTTTCTCATATCACTGTGGAACTGCAGGTGTCCTGGGCTGCAGCCCTCGAGGCTGCACGGTGATGATGGTGATTTCATTGGAGAGCACAACTTTAGAGTTGTCTGATTTTACTTTTCTTAAAGAAAAATAATATTTAAAAATGGTCTTAATTATAGAACCTAATCCTCAGTCGCCTTTAAAGCTAATCCATTAGCCTGTTCCGTGGGTTGTTAGCAGTGGGAGAAGGGGTGGGAGCCAATTTTAACCTTTTAAAGCTGAACTCCAGGTGTTGTAAGTCCATGCTGAAAAGTACCTTTTATTTAAAAAACAGCAGCAAGGGGTGAAGAATATTGGTACTGAACACTCTGATTTATCTTTCTCCTCCCAAGTCTGCGAGCAACAAATCTTCAGGACCAGATCTGCCCCTTGGTTGTGGTTTTCTGTACTTCAAATGCTGCTGCTTGGAAACTGTTATGAATGTGTTAGCTGTGTCCTGACTGCATGGTAAAAGAATTGCTGCTCATGAGGGGCTTGAGGGCAAAATTCAGGTCTTAATGAACATGTCTTGGTTCCAGCAGGTTGTTTTCCTAGTTAGACAACAAGGAAAGGGGACCAAGGTGGCATTTGCCTCACAGTGGGAGCAAATTTTGCCCATAGTTCTTAATTCCACTGCAAAATCTGGATCAAATTGGGAAGCAGCAGAAAGTGTGACTTAAAAATGAGACGTTTCCAGGTCTAGTTCTGGGAATTTTATCTCCACAACACTCCTAGACAGGACAGAGCAGTTCATGGAAGAGTCCAACTCTGCTCTAGTGTGAAAATAGACAATCAAAACATAGTTATCTCCATGGTTTCTCTGCAGAGACACAGCAGGGTGGGACAGCCCTGTTGGTTCTGGGGAGCTTTTATTCTCTGAGGTGTTTTTCTCTAGAATGTCCCTTTGCCCATCCCTGTTTCTGTGGGACCAGGGGTCAGGACTTGCT
>NW_008668391.1:13879-17559 GCF_000695815.1 Acanthisitta chloris
GCGAGGCCACAGGCAGCCTGGAACCGAGTGACGAGGGAAGATCCGAGGTTATATACCCACTAACCACTTCCGTTTCAGATCCCAAAGCTCATACAGGATCAACTTACCATAAGCTAGTTCTAAGTGTTGAGTTTTCTTTAGCTAGCAGAGCAAGACTGGTGTGTATACATGTATTAAAAAGCTAATGCACTTTCCCTTGTCTCAGAACAGTTACACACTGGAACCGAGTGACGAGGGAAGATCCGAGGTTATATACCCACTAACCACTTCCGTTTCAGATCCCAAAGCTCATACAGGATCAACTTACCATAAGCTAGTTCTAAGTGTTGAGTTTTCTTTAGCTAGCAGAGCAAGACTGGTGTGTATACATGTATTAAAAAGCTAATGCACTTTCCCTTGTCTCAGAACAGTTACACATGATCCTTCCTCTGCCGTTGGACTTCCTTTCCTTCTGTGCTGTAAATATGGATTGTATGATGAAACACTATGAAATTTGTGGTGCAATACATTTTGGATCAAAGCCCTACTCTTGATTTCGTTTTCTTTATAGTCCTGGTTATCTCCCTGGGGGATGCTGTAGCTATTTAAAACCGAGTTGTAAAGCAAGACCCAGACCCCACCTCCTGCCCGGGGTCAGGGGGCTGTGCCAGCAATGAGGCAAGTGCTGCTGCCTCCAAAAACCATCTCACCAGGGGCAGCTGCTGCTGCACTTTGAGCAGCTGCTGGAAAGGAGGACTGGGTGGAGTTGCTGGTTGGTGCAAAGGGCAGTGAGCTCTGCCCGACATGGTGCCACCAAGCCCCAAGGGAAGGGCACAGCCACTGACCTGGGGACAGCCATGGCTGGAGGAGTTGTGTCTTGCCTGGGCAAACCACAGGTAAAACATCTGATGTCACTTATGTATTAGTGTGTTCTTTGCAAGTTCTGAAGTGTCATCTTGACCTTCCAGCATGGACAAGAACATAAAAATCAGCGCCAGGGTTATGATGTGTTCTAGTCACTGCATCTTAGAAGTCTGGATTGGAAGATCTGAGCTGTGAGGACACAGCTGGATTTGGGGACAGATTCTGTAAGGAGTGAAGGGCAGCTGTGCACAGGTGGATGCTCAGCTTGGCCTTGGCTGTTGCTCTCCTGCTTTGGAGTAAGTGTCAGATTTACGAGTCAGCTAAGAACAAGTTCTGCAACGCACGTGATCCAAGAACTTTATTGATGCAGCAGGCACTTCACTTTACATTAAACCAAGCCCAGAGTCCACCCAGTCCTTCGAGCACACCTACAAACCCTCTGCCCTCACCACCTTCACCCTCGGCTGCAGCATCTCACGTCGGCCTGACACAGCTACCTCTGAACTAAGCAGGACACACAGGATCTGGTATTGCCACACCTGGGTAAAGCAGCATCTGAAATACCTGTTCACTTACAGTAGTAGGAGGCAGGAGTGTGCCTTCTCTCTGCCTGTTAGGGAAGGGAGCAGGAGAATGTCTTGGCTCCTGTACGTGATAGTCGGAATATGCAGGAATACCTTTACTCTTCCCCCACCTTTAAGGTTAAAAGCATTCCAAGAGGAGGTTACTGTAGGGTTTCAGTAGATTGCAATCTCTAATTAAGATGGACCAGTGTAATTTCAGCTCACTCCTTCTTCTGAGTCCAAACCTGATTGTTGTCTGTCCAAGTTAACAGTCTTTAAACAGTCTTTCTTGCTGTGAGAACTCTGATGATGGAGCCCAGTCCTCCTACTGCCAGTGCCTGTGGGACAGGAGAGAGGGGACAGAGTCAGCATCCCACACAGAACAGCCCGAGGTGCTGAGCCACAGCAGGGTGCATGGCTCTTCGCCAAAACCTGGAAAATGTCATTCTGCAAAGCCTAACCATGTTCTGGACCTTGGGGATGGCAGTGCTGCCCATCACTGACAAAGCAGAATGTCTCACCTGGGCGGGAGAGGAGGAGGAAGGACTCATTTCAGTTTCCTTCTGAAGTCCAGAAGATGGAGGTGATTATGAAAACCTAAATCCTAAAGCTGACTGCTGAGAATGAGGTGTTTACTCTGCAGCTACAGTTAAGGTAGAGCCCAGAGGTACCACAGTGTGACACGAGTGCAGTGACCAGCAGTGTGCTGGGGACAGGTGACTGATGGATGCCAAGTACCTGCTCAGGGCAGAACCTGTGGGTGCTGCAGGCAGGTAAATGCTCCTCAGCTCCCAGACCTGCTACAGGGCTGACAGCCCTTTAGCGGACAGACACTGGTACCACCACCTAGCAGCTGACTGAGCAAGCCACACGTCCTACCGGTAGTACCACAAAGCACAGCACAAGGCTGCAAACCTGCCCAGCCACCTCAGCCCTGCCCTGTTCCTTCACAGCAAAGAGGAGGAGAAGCCTGACGTGTGCCTACACGCTCTGAGCAGCACCACTGCAGCCAGGGTGGTGTTGTGTAACCTCCCTCACTGGCAGCACCCGCCCACGGTTACCTAAAAACACCTCCGTGCAAACAACAGGGGCAAGAGAAACCCAAAACCAAGCAGAAACATGTTCTTTGCTTGTCAAGGCTCTGCCAAGCTGGTGACAGCTGCCAATAGCTGGAGTCACACTGCACAAGTTCTGTTTTTGAGCTCTGCACCTTGTGAAAATGACACCCGTATCAGCAGCAGCTGCTGTGCTAGGGCCGTGGTGCTGCAGCATTCCCAGGGATCAGTTTTCCTAGGAGGAGCACTGACAGCCAGGGCTGCAGCTAAAGCCCCTGCATGCGGGGAAGGTTTCACTTGGATTCCTGCCCGGGGGCAGCGGCACCCAGCAGCTGCCTCAGGGCTGTACCTCAATCCCACTGCGAGGGAAGGAGGTTCCACAGGCAGCTGTGACACATCCCACATTCCCCATGTCACAGCAGGCACTCCACAGAAACACGGGAGGCCTGATGCCAGTGGAATGTTTTGGAGACCTCGAACGCCTCTGCTGGGCAAACCAAACAGGTTTGCTGCCCCGTGACTCAGCTGTGACACATGTGCTGCAGGTAGGGCTGCGTGAGGGCAGCGTGAGGCTTCCTCCAGCAGCCACTGCCCTGCACGAGCTCCCCTCTCCCCAGGGCTGAGGGTAAGGTTTGAATTACAGGCAAAGGCTTTGTGCATCCAAGCTCCAAGAGGCCAAAGCTGAAAGGAAAGGAACACTGCTCCTCAGGGATGAGCCATCACCTGCTTGTCTTGCAGCTCTCCCAAGCCCCTGCCCAGGACCCTGCGAGTTACTGAGCCCAGAGTGCCCCAAACACATACCTTTTCATGCCACTGAAGTAATATTGCACTGCTGTTTTCTGTTGGCTTCTCAAATCCTTTGTAAATATACTTCATTAACAAGTCAACACCATTTCTGTCTAAGGAGTTCACTGCTTGTTCTATTTCACTGCTTTTAAAAGACGTGAGGACTTTAAGTATCGTTCCCTGGGCCTGCTCCTGGGAGACAAGGAAAGGAGGGAGATGTGAACCAGCACAGCTGGGAACGGTCCCAAGACCTGTTCGACAAGAGGTAGCTACACTCGGGCTGGGCTAGCTCTGTGAACGAGCAGGTGGGCAGCTTGGGGTCACAGGGGGAGCACACAGGGATCGCCTATGAGGAAACACAGCCCATCACAGCTCATTACCCACCGTGGTGCTGATCACACCTCCGGGCTGACACTCGGCTCCGACCCCCCGA
>NW_008668392.1:0-885 GCF_000695815.1 Acanthisitta chloris
GTGGCACACAGCCTGGAAACAGGCTCATGGGAAGGGATAGAATCTCTTTTGTTGTGGAGTTAGGACACAGGTTTGGCCTAATTTGTGCTCTGGACAAGGAATATGTAATTAAGATTTTCAATCATTGAATGCAAGGGCCTTGTGACCGTACATTTTCATCACTCTGTCCATGTGAAACAGGAAACTGCTTAAGAGAGAGAAGACAAGGATGCCGTTTGTTTTGGAACTTGTCAGCAGTTCTTCTGTGCCTTTGCTTCCCATAGTAAAAATGTAAAAACCCCACAATCTATCATGTTTTATAGAAATAAATTTAATGTGCAAGGGATTAATAATTCTTGTACATGCCAAAAAGCATATGGGATTGACTTGGGCTAGGGCCGTAGACTCTAGTGAGAAGTATAACCTGCACTGTTGGCTGGAGACACTCTAAATGCTTGTAAGAAAAGATTCATGTTATGCACTCTGTAAACAAACACACTAATCGCTTCATTTGCTTGTGTAACACTGACTCTAATTGTAATTAAGTAAATTTGTGATTTTTCTTTAGCTGGAAAGAGACCTTACATATGAGAAGCTGATAGATTGGATCAATCCTGAAATGATGGACCCTGAAGAGGTGAGGGTGTCTTTACCCAGATTTAAACTGGAAGAAAATTATGATCTGAAACCCGTTCTGAAGAGCATGGGAATGCTTGACGCATTTGACGTCGGGAAGGCAGACTTCTCGGGAATGTCAGCTGGCAATGAGCTGGTGCTCTCTGAAGTGGTTCACAAGTCCTTTGTGGAGGTCAACGAAGAAGGCACTGAAGCAGCTGCTGCCACAACTGGATGATGCGATGTGCAATGATCACTCCAGACTTCACTGCTGATCATCCCTTCCTCTTC
>NW_008668393.1:0-1290 GCF_000695815.1 Acanthisitta chloris
CCCCAGTCTGCCCCGCCTGCCCCTCCTCCTCCTCCTCCTCTTTTGTGTGCGTGCGTGTGGACCCTCTCTCTCCCCGTGGATGCTAAGGACTGGAGAGGGAAGTCGAGCGCTTTCCCCCGTTGGCATTGTGCGATATCCGAATTCCCATGCTACACTTTTTGACGGGTCACTGGTGCCCCAATAGGCAGGTGGCAAGGAGGGCTTGTAATTACACACTCCCAGAAACCGTGCCTTGGCCTCAGCCCTCCTCACGGGCGCCTACCTGCAGCTCCAAAGCCGCGGTTTGCTAGCAGGCAGTGGGACGGGGGGGCATCCTTCAGCTGCGCTCCTTATTAATTGCGTAAAAGTTTTCTATTCTTTAACCTCTCTCCCTCCCTCCCACCTTCCCTGCCTCCGCCACCCCTCCCTCTCGCAGTCCCTAACCTAATCCCCGTCCCTCTCGCCGTGTTGTGTATAGCAGCTGTCGGGTTTCATTTAGGGGAGAAGCTGGCAGCTTGTGCTCATTGGAGGCAGTCAAACGAGTTTCAATGGGCAAAATCATTAAGTTAACACTTTATCTAATGTCCCTATTGTCTGCCAGCAGGCATTGTCTTAGAGCTTTAGCTTAGACATGTCTGAAAGTATCTCGGACTCCTAAATTCTCTAGGGAGCGAGAGGAGTCCTTGCGGCCTGTTTCCATTGCCCCCCTCCCGCTCCCCAGCAGCGCTCCACATGCTGGCTCTTTTCCCCCTCCACCTTCATCCTCACCCACTCGTAGACAGGGCTCTTCATGAACTACTTCTAAACAAAGATAGTGGCCCCGAGCGCTCTCAATTGGAGTTTGAGGGCTAAGATTTGGTGAGAAGGACTGAATTTCCACTTAAGTTCTGGTAGGAGGGAAGAAGGCTGTTTGAGGCAGAGGGAAAAAGAAGAGAAGGAAAGAAAGGGAAGAGAAGAGAAGAGAAGAGAAGAGAAGAGAAGAGGAGAGACGAGAAAGCAAATGCAAAAGCAAATGCAAAAGAAAAAGAAAGAGAAAAGAAAAATAAAAATAAAAGAAAAAGAAAACAAAAAAATATAGGAAAAATAAAAAGATAAAGAAAAAACGAAAAAAAGAAAACAGAAGAGAGAAGAAATAAGCCCGAGAAAAGGTGGAAGCAGAGAGGGGTTTTGGCGGGTTTCTTGAAACGGACTGCAATAGTCTCTGTACCGGTTTTTACATCCCCCTCAGAGCATTTGCAATTCTAGTCAAAGTCGGTGCGAAAGCATTGCCCGGCGGAGCGGGGGCTGCGGGCGAGGCGGAGCGGAGCGGAG
>NW_008668394.1:0-638 GCF_000695815.1 Acanthisitta chloris
CAGTGCCTCCCAGTGCTCCCAGTACCCACCCTGGCATGGAGGAAGGTGATGCCATCCCTGTGTCCAGCCAGTACAGCCACTGGACCTTCGGCCAAACATCTCCTGTCCCAGTGCCGACAGAGTCCGTCGTCCCCCCCCGACAGGAGGAGTTGACCCGAAGGATCTCCCAATGTCACCGCGTTGACATCGTCTTCGTGAGCCGACACCTGCGCCCCGAGGGGGGGACAGGTCACTGGGAGGGACTGGGATATACTGGGAGGGACTGGGAGAGGTTTGGTCAACAGGTCTACCCATAGAAGTCAATGGGAGAAGAAAACTCATTGGGGTCAATGGGAAGCAATGGGAATAATGGAGAATAGGAGGAACTGGGAGGGACTGGGAGAGGTTTGGTCAACAGGTCTACCCATAGAAGTCAATGGGAGAAGAAAACTCATTGGGGTCAATGGGAAGCAATGGGAATAATGGAGAATAGGAGGAACTGGGAGGGACTGGGAGAGGTTTGGTCAACAGGTCTACCCATAGAAGTCAATGGGAGAAGAAAACTCATTGGGGTCAATGGGAAGCAATGGGAATAATGGAGAATAGGAGGAACTGGGAGGGACTGGGATATACTGGGATGGACTGGGATGGACTGGGAT
>NW_008668395.1:0-501 GCF_000695815.1 Acanthisitta chloris
TTGGGGTCCTGGGTGGGTTAAGGGGGATCAGTTTGGGGTCCCAGGGGCATTGAAGGTCCCGGGGGTAGTTTGGGGAGTCAGTTAGGGTCTGGGGGCAGCTTTGGGGTCCTGGAGGTGGTTTGGGGGGTCAGTTTGAGGTCCTGGGAGGGAGTTGGGGCATCTTGGGGGGGATTTGGGTGGTTAATTCCCTTTTTTGGGTTAATTCCCCCCCAAATTTGGGATTTTTGGGGGGTCTTCAGCTGATTTTTGTGTCTTTTTTGCTCAGTTTTGAGTCTTTTTGGCAGATTTTGGAGTATTTTGGCCCATTTTGGGCGCCCAAATCCCCCTCCCACCCCCCAATCCACCATTTTCCTCAAGAAAACTGTGATTTTTCCCTAAAAATTCGGATTTTTTTCTACTAGAGGGGAAACTTGTGACCCATTTTGGCAAATCCCCCTCCCACCCCCCAATCCACCATTTTCCTCAAGAAAACTGTGATTTTTCCCTAAAAATTCGGATTTT
>NW_008668396.1:0-890 GCF_000695815.1 Acanthisitta chloris
CTCAGACCCACGGCCCCATCGCCCCCACGTACCAGAGAAGGTCCCTGAGAAGACCCCGGGCGCGTGGTTGACGAAGCTCTCGATGACTGCCCCAGGCTTGCGGGATCGGGCCGAGGGCGCCGGACTGCTGCCCGGGGAGCTGCTGCTGCGGGAGCCACAATCCACCTGGGAGGGGACACACGTGGGATCAGTCTCTGGGCGAGGAGTCAGGGGTCACAGAGCCCTTCCTGCTCTTCTGCCTCCCCCCAGACAGCCAGATCAGGAGACCCCGGAAAGGGAGCAGGACGAACCAGGCACCACCAGCGCCAGTTTTACTGGGACACAAGGAAGCACAGCTGTCCCACCCCTCTGTGCATCACAGAATCATAGAATCAACCGTGTTGGAAGAGACCTCAAAGATCATCGAGTCCAACCCTACTTTGGTTACTAGATCATGGCACTAAGTGCCATGTCCAGTCTCTTCTTGTAAAGCTCCAGGGATGGTGAATCCACCACCTCCCCGGGCAGCCCATTCTAAATCAGTGCCCCCAGCCCTGAGGGTCCTGACAGCTCCCTCCCAGTCCTGCTGTGCGAGGAGGAAGGTGAAACAGCAGCACCAGCTCCAGCCCACCCGTGGGGACAGGCAGGGTAAGAGCCTGTGCTGCACCCTGTGCCTGAGCCCCTCCCCAAGACAGCACTGTTTGGCATGTAGAGAAACTGAGGCAAGGGTGGGTATCACCACAGAGGGGGTGGGGAGCACACAGCTCCGCTCCCCAGTCCTGGAGGCCCCGAGACCCCGACTCACCTCTGAGCAGGAGGACACCACGCCACTGTTGACGGTCTGTGTGCCGGCCCCATGCGAGCGGAACACGCCGGCGGCGACGGGCGCGGTGTGGGGTGCGCCGCAGTAC
>NW_008668397.1:0-13411 GCF_000695815.1 Acanthisitta chloris
GCTGCCGCGGGGCGTGCGGTACCACGTGTGCGCCGACCCGCCCGGGGCCAAGATCGGTGCGTGGGGCCGCGGAGGGAGGCGAGGGGCTCCCTGCGGGGCAGGTCTTGGGTTCGGGGGTCCTGGTGAGCTCGGGGATCTCTTGGGGTTCGGTGCAACTGGAACGGGCAGGAGGGGCAGCGGCAAGAGCCCACTCGTGCCTCCATCGTGGTGCTGGTGCACAAGCACGTGTTGGTGATAGTGTACAGCTCCTCAGAGTGTGTCGTATGGATACAGAATAGCATTCATGTGTTTCAGAAATTCATACAATTTGCCTTAACCTGATTGCTTAAACAGTTGGATTGTGTTTAAATATATTATCCCATGGGCAGCAAAACCCTAGGAGAAACAACTTTGACTGCCCATAATATCATCCTGTAATTCTCAAGTTCTGTTCACTTTGATCTACAAAGTAACTACTCTCAGTATTTGCAGTGCAGAGCAATAGGCAGAGATTAATTCTCAGAAATCTTGCAGTTTTAAGTTGTAGGAGCACATAAAACATCCTAAACCATTTCCTCGTATCCCAGCCATGATACAGTAGAAAGACTGTCCTGTCAGTGCTGCTTTGGGGGGGTCTGAGCTGAGCACCAGGGCACCTCACGTGTCAGAGCTGATGTTGTTGGAGCTCTTCCCTCACATACTAACATACTTTTTCTTTAGGAAATGGTGGATCAACTCTTCATGTTCTTAAGTGCTTGGAAGATCTGTATGGTGATCAGTGGACTTCTTTCACTGTGCTGCTAATTCATTCTGGTAAATCGGTTTTATGTTTCTCACTCTAAAAGTTAGGCCGTTTTTAGGAGGAGTCAGAGTTCCAAAATACAGTTCCCTCAAAAAAGTAACCCCAGCATGTCTGATCATTTGAGGGACCTTGGGCTCCTCATAACTCTGGGCAGGCTGAATACTTGCTTCTTGTCTACTTGGTCAGGACATTTCCAGAAGTAGAGGAATATATGTTCTGCAGATGAGAAATAAACTAGATAATAATGAGTCTCCTAAACAAACTTCTGCTTATTTGACTACTCTAAAGGTAACGACATCAACCACAACTTTAACATGAGCTGTTTGATGCAGGCTGGATTTTGGACATAAGGTCAGATTTGTTTGGGAAATGTGTGAAGAAGAATGATGATGATTTTTTTCACATCTGTCATTCCTTAAGGAATGCTTGGCATATGACCAAGCTGAGTGGTTTCTAATACCTTTGTGTACCTGTGAAATAGCTGCAAAAGTTTAGTTTTTTGCTTACTAAATACAGTGTATGACTAAGCTGTTGGTTTCTCCCAGGGGGTTACAGCCAGCGTTTGCCCAGTGCAAGTGCCCTTGGGAAGATCTTCATGGCCCTGCCGCTGGGTGATCCTGCATTCCAGATGCTGGAGCTGAAGCTGGCCATGTACATCGACTTCCCCCGGCACATGAAACCAGGGATCCTCGTCACGTGTTCGGATGATATAGAGCTGTACAGCACTGGAGTCGCGGAGCCCATTGTGTTTGACAAACCTGGGTTCACTGCGCTGGCTCACCCCTCAGACCTGGTGGTTGGGACCACGCATGGGGTGTTTGTGCTGGATCCAACCAGTTTCTCAGGGAAAGGAGGGCTGGAATATGCCTCTTGCCATCATTTCCTGCACAAGCCTGACGTGGAGACAATGCGGCAGCACGGCGCGGTGTGTGTGAGGGGGGATCACCCTCAGCTCAGCTCCTCCGGGGACCATAGCAACTCGGCAGCGGCCTCAGAGTGTGTGTACACAGACAGCGTGTTCTACATGGACCACAGCACTGCAAAGCAGTTGCTGATGTTCTATAAGCAGATGGGCACTCTTCGCTGTGAGATAGATGCATATGGTGACTTCCTGCAGGCCCTGGGACCCGGAGCCACTCCAGATCATACCAAATACACGAGTAACATCAGCAGGGAGGACTCTGGGCTGGTAGCAGTGCGGCAGAAGCTGTACTCCCTCCTGCAAGGAACCGCCCTCAATGTCATAGTCCTCAACAACTCCCAGTTCTACCACATTGGGACTACTCAGGAGTATTTGTTTCACTTTACTGCTGAGAGCAAACTGAGATTTGAGCTTGACTTGCTGCCTGTGGCTTTTAGCATCTTTCCTGACACAGCCAAGACCTTGGGTTGGTCGAGCATCATCCAGAGCATCCTCAAGCCTGGATGTGTGATAGGGCCTGGGTCTGTCATTGAGTACTCCAGGATTGGGCCTGAGGTCTTGGTAGGGAAGAACAGCATTGTCAGTGGGTCCTGCATAGATTTCAGTGTGGACATACCCTCAAACTGCTTCCTGAGTTCAGTGAGTGTGAAAATTAACAACCAAGTGAAGTATGTCACCATGGTGTTCAGTGTAAGAGATGACTTGAAAAAGAGTGTGAAGTTGCTGTCAGATATAGGCTCCCTCCAGTTTTTTGGAGCCAGCTTACCAGAATGCCTGGACCTGTGGAGGGTAGAGGCCTCAGACCAGCTCTTCTCCAGTGAGAACACAGGTCTGGGGCTGTGGACTGCCAGGATTTTCCCTGTTTGTTCAACTTTAAGTGAATCGGTTAGGATATCGCTGAAGATGCTGAATTCTGTGCAGCACATGTCAGCATTCAGACTGAGTGGCTTTCAACTCTTGTCTGTTGAAGAGATGCTCACCTACAAAGATGTGGAAGACATGCTGAAGTTTAGGAAGCAAATTTATGATGAAATCTGTCTACAAAGACAAAAAGAGAAGTTGTAGAACGAACAGTACTCGAAGAAATCCATTTTCATTTGTGGATGATTGATTACTTCCCAGCTTGTAAGAATCCCGAGGGAAAAGTACACAGATCTTTCCTCTGATCTCATTAAAGTCGAAATAAAGAAATTGCATTAACAATGTTGTTGTAGCATAAAATTAATAATGCAGCAAATGCAGATAAACTGTTTTTTTTGATGGAAGTAGTGAAATATTTCAGATCTAGAAACACTAATTGGTGACTTTTCATGGGCTGCATGTTGTTATGTCTTGTAGTCTTTGTCAGTAAGACTATGATACAGAACAAATTAATTAGAAATTTGACTGAAAACTGCTTTAAAAGCTTTTAAAGGATAGAATATTAGCTCCAACAACATGGAATAATACAGCAATAACTTGCGTTTCTCTGTTCTCATGCTGCCTTTTTGCAATACAGTTTCAATGAGGTAGAGGTGAAATTATTAAAAGTAGTTCTAATTCAAGATGTCGTAAGCATTAATGATTTTCTGGTTTTATTATATTTTTTAAGTTTTTCTTCCTGCCCTGTTTTTCATCAGAGGAAAAAGATTGGTGTGAGAGATCATCCTTTCCCTTGTGACTCACAGTCCTGGGCTCAACCCCTGTCACCAAGACAGACAGGTTAATTTTTTGTGCTGGTAGTAGTTTGGAGTATGGCAGTGTGATTGGGCAGCTGCTAGCTGTTTGTTACCCACATATAGACTGATGTGTGCCACGTGAAAACCTGCATTTTCTCTAAACTGAGCTGCTGGAGTCCTTGCAGTGCTGGCTCTTCCTCCTGCAGAGCGCCAGAGCAGATATTGGAGGGGTTCGCAGTTGTGGGCAGCACCATGGTGAATGTCTTCAAAGAAACGCGTGGTACCAGTTCCTCTTCCCCTTCCCCACCCTCTGCTAATTATGATAATAATAAAGTCCTGTCTCTAGGTTAGGTGCCCAAGATCCAGCTCCAGGTAGGTAAATCTGCTGTTGTTAAGAATATGCTGTGCGGTATTTCAGTGTGATTTCACTGCAAACAGAATGCACCTTTTTCTCTTGCGTTTCTCTGTGGGTTTTCATGTTTTATTTAAAGTCTCATGATGACTGTGTTTATCTCCCTGCTGACTGAATTCCCCAATGGCACCTTTCTAGTGCCACCTACAAGGCAGCAGTCTAAGATCCCCTGAGCATTACCGACCCTGCTTTAACCTGCACCAGGTTTCTTCCTCATTCATACAAGAAACCTTCCAAGAGACCGTGCTTTTCCTGAGGATTTCATCTGAGCAAGAGGAAGTACAGAGGAGCTAGACATGGAGGTTGGGATTTGCTGGTATTTCCTTCAATGGAATAAGGAGGATTTCTGAGCAAAACTTCTGAAAGTCATTCTAAAATAGTAGTTTAACAATGGAAGCAGCAGCAGATTTGGAAACACTCAGGTCCAAGGTAAGTGCATGAAGTCACCAAGCAAAAACAGTCATAGTGCATGGAATTGTGATTTGCATATCATCCTGTTTGCATGATCTGTTAATCTGGTTTTATACAGCACATTTTAGAAGAAACAAATGTTTGACACAGACTGCATCTTCAGTTGGAGACCAAACCTAGTTCAGCACAGCCTTCCTTGATGGTTGCTGTGCTGCCAGGTGAGCTCTCCGGGTGTTCAGGAACAGCGAATGCATTGTTTTAACATGATTATCCACCTCAGCTATTGCAGTTGTGAATTCCCTGAGTGCCCTGTATTGATTTCATTAGTGAAAGCAATATGGGTGTAAATAGGAAATGGATTTGCTTCTGGCACTTAAGTATTGGGAAAAGAGAATGAGGAAAAGCACAGTGACTGAGCAGCTTTTGGAAAGGCTTGTGGTAGGCTGGGCCAGCAGCTGCTTCTCTGGTTGAGGGAGCAGTGCTCCTTCCAAGGTTCAGAAAAACCAGGAGTGTCATCCTGGTGTTAGCCATGGACTAGCACAGCTGGTCCCAAGGTCAGTGGGCCCCACCCAGGGCACGGAGACAGGGGAGAAATGTTTCTCAGGGTGCTTTGGGTCTCCTGTCCTGGTGAGCTGAGTTTTTTATGCAAAGCTGTGAGACAAGTGATGTCCAGCCCATGAGCAGCTCAGAGCAGGGTGTCAGGAATCACCTGCTGGCAAATGAAACATTCAGATCTTGAGGCAGAGGTTTTAATGCAAAAACATCTATTGTTATGGAAGGTGATTTTCTTTACCAGGCACTGCTTTAAGCCTTTCTGCCACCCCACGCTTTCCTCTTACACTGAGTATTTTTGTCTCAAATTTAGAAGGTGGATTTATGTCAATATTAGCCCTGGGTAATGTCAGCAGCTTAATGGATTTACTGCACAGGTATTGTAATATCTGGATTTGTGCCATTTTTAATTGTTAAACTGCAATCAATTTTAATGTAAAATATTATGAAAAACATTACAAATTATATTTTATTTATACAGGACAATGTTAAGTATTTTCCCATATGTTTTTGTCTCCTGTAGGGCTCTGTTTGTGCATGTTCACACACAGTCTGTAAATTCATTCTTGGACCCTACACTTGGCAATAAACACTTTTATACGTATAAGCTTCCACTCATTTCCACTGAGCCACAGACAGTGTATGTATTACATTTCTAATTCCATCATCCTTGGTGGTCTTTCTTACTATCAGTGAAATGGTAATCATGAAGTTGGAGATAGAAAGTTTATGGAGCTATTTGGAGGAAGAGGCCTGTGCCGTAGGGAATATCAGTGCCTGGAGGTTAGTGATGGTAATGGCAGTCCAGGCATCCCAGCTGTCCAAGGCTGAGGGAATTTAAATGTTAAAAGGCACATCCATTGCACTTTGGTGAATTTTGTTGAAAGGATTGAGTAGACACAAGGCCTGTTTTCCTGCAGGCCCCTTTGGAGGTTTCAGTGCTGAAATATGGCCTTAACATGGCAGCTACAGAGAGAGCTGGTTCTGTTGAGTTTCTGTGTCAGCTCCAGGCCAAAATCTGAGAGCCTAAATGAATCTCCTGTTTGATGGAGCTCTTTGCTGTATGTCCCCATCCCTGGAGGGAATGAGCTTGGCAGTGCTGGGAGGATGGTTGGACTCAATGGTCTTGGAAGGATTTTGCAGCCCAAACCATTCTGTGATTCTACAATTGTGTGTTGCAGCTGTTTATGAAATGTGCATGTTATTAGCTATAACAAATTGCAGTCCTTACAGCAAGGCCTGTGTTATAGTGTGATCAAATATTATTAAAATCAAAAAGCCTGCAGATCAGACCCTTCCTGACAATAGTAATCAAAGTCTGAGGTACTCGAGCCACGTACATATTTTGTTTGTATTGCATTTACAACTCCAGGTAATCTTTGTGTTCCACAGTCTGCTGTTAATGTAGATGACAGCAATTTTCTCATGCAACCAGCTGGGATAAACATGGCCCAAGGAAACTGAGAGACTTGTGCAAGGCCACCCAGTAAAACTGCACAGCAAGATCATAGTCATTTGGGGGGTGCTGGTCTCCAGTACCAGGTTCTGAAAACAAGATCATCGCAGCATCCTGGCCCATGATTTTCCTCCAGTCTAAGCACTGAAGGATGCAGCACTGACAATGCCAGCCAGGCAGGACCTTCTAGCACAAGAGTCATCTGCTGAAACCTGTGATTTTGGTTAAGTCTCGTGGGTGTCCCAGGTGGATGCAGTGGTCATACGTCCTCTAGATCACCACCTGGTTCCATCCATCCCAAAGTGAAACTCAGGCTGGTACAGTCTCAAATGAAGCCAAGATGAGTGTTTAATGATTTTATTCATGTCACCTTTATTTAATTAGTTTTGCTGTGTAGTGCAATAATAGGGCTCATAATTAACATTGTCACTATGATTTTCCCGAATGCTTTGGGCATGCTGTGGTGAGCAGAATCTGAGCCACATTGTCTGTGTTGCACTGACCTTTGGGGCAAGAACCTGAAATCTGAGAAACTGGGCACTTACAAAATAGCACAGGGGAAGGCAGCTGAAATAAAAGTGAACAGCTGAGAGGAATCTGTGCCAGCAGGACTTGGGGAGCTGACAAAAGGAAGTAAGCTCCCAGGATCAGCTGGATCTGCAGAGCCGTGTTCATGACTTGTCGTGTTTGTGCTCGAGCTCAGCAGTTCCAGCCTCTTCTTGTTCCTAAATCTCTGATGCAAGAGCTTCATTTTCTGCTTTCTGCACATGTGGAACATAAGTGCCTGTGCAAAAGCCTCTGTGGTGGTGTGAGAGCAAAAATAGCAGTGCTGTTCTGCTCTACACTCTGTTCATCTGCTGCCACGGAGGAGCCAATGCAAGCATCTGCTCCATTACAAGACTGCAGAGTTTCTGTGCTTTCTTCTCATAAATATGTATTTTCTTCTAATGCCCTTTTCATTTCCTGTGCTGCATCTGAATGTCACCAGAATGGCATTGAAATTTACAGGAGCCATGTACACCTCTCCAAGTAAATGATAGATATGGACAGTTCTAATTAATTAGAACATAAAGATCATTTTAAAAGACTTACTCCTGTAAAGCCTCCCTGGGAAGGACATTTAAAACCAGAAACAAGAAGAGAATTATTACCCATTTCTGCTGTACGATTGGCTGTGACAGCTGCACGTTCCAAACATGAAACTGCGACAAAACTTCTAAAAAATTAATCAAAGGAATTTGTATCTCAGTATTCTGTAAACATCACACCTGAAGAATTTGCATACAAACACTGCTCATGATGTTTCAGTGCTACGTGTACAGATGTTCCTTCACACTGACCCCACGGAGCTGTCAGCATAGTTTATCTGTTTGCAAACAGGCTCTGCAATTATTACTCATTCTTGTCTTTTTTCCACCCTAGTTTCAATCGTTCTGCAGCTGCTTCACACAGCTGAGGATGTGAATGCTCCAGGAACTCACCTGAGGGCTGTGGTCGGGGCGAGTGGAGCTGCTATTACAAGGGTCTGCCCCGAGTGTCTCCAGGGATGAATCTTCACCCACACAAAGGTTTGCAAAGAGTGAAGAAAAATATGGGAAGGAAACTGATGACTTCTTTTTGGTATACTTTCATAAAGTAGGTGGTACTAGAATGCAAGTACTACGCAAGATATTTACTTGTTGTAAGGCAAATCATCTCTGTCTCTTCATGGAAATTTCATGCTCTTACTTTATAAAGCTGTTGCACTAAACTGCATTTTCTGTGCAGAGAGAACAGGGCATTTCTTGGGCTCGGGGGGTTGTCCTGTGCATGTTCCTGTGACAGCTGGACAGCGTGTTCCTGTGACAGTCTTCATGGAAGGAAAGTCCTGTTCTTCAGGAGAGGGTACACCCTGGGAATGGGGACACCTGGGAGAGGGGACTTCACCTGGGAGAGTATCTCCACCTCTCCCAGTTGTTTGGCACCTGGGTGTGGGGATCACTTGCTGGACTGGTGCCTTTCTGCAAATATTTGGTGGAATATCACAGGGCTCATTGTCACAGCAGTTGAAAATCTTCTGAAACAGATCCTTAGTCTCATGTGTAGATCCGTATAAGTAAAGGGATGAGCTGGTGCTGCCAGGAGCTGTCACAGCACTGAGGTTCTTACAGTGGGATGCAGCATGCAGGAGGTTTTAGAGATGTATGTTCCATTAACATGAAATGGAAATGCATTTCATGCATTTCAAGCAAATACTTGCATGAAATGCTTAACTGAGAAACTGAGAACTTGAACACAGAATAGCTGCCAAGGTCAATCAACACACTTTAAATATATAAATATATCATTATTAAAATATATAAATATGTATGTGTGCATATTTGCATTGCACTTTGCACTATATACTGCACTTCCTAGGTGCCACACCCAGATGCTCCAACATCACCTCCTGTGTCAGAATATGTTGTGAGTTGAGATTGTCCCTGACCTCTGTGAGCTGGGGACCCCCAGCACTCCTTGAGGATCCTCAGAGCACACTTGGGATCCAGCTGCTTACATTCCCTTTTCTCTAGAGCACCAGCAGCAAGCTGCAAAATTACCACTTCCCTGCCCAGTTTTCATTGTTCCACAGATGAAGACAAGTGCTTCTGTGAGGACAGGAGACTTTTGAGCAATCTGAGTAGGTGTTTCTATTATTTCAGTCCAATGGACAGCACAGGCTGTGTCGCTCTGTGCCATTGTTGCATGACATTCCTCTTGGTACAGGGTTTATTTTTAGCCAGGGACTATCACAAGTATTTTTCAAAAAAAAAAACTGTCACAGGAGCAGGGAATCATATTACTGCGAGAACTTTTCTGAAACAAAGAAGATATATTGGACAAATGGGAAATTATAAATCTAGACCAACCCAGACTTGCACGGGTAACTAACGTTGCTTTTTTACAGGCAATGTGCCATCCATCCTCGGCAAAGCACATGGTATTTCAGGACATAACTCATTGCTGGTTTGCTTTTGAGTCCAAGACTCAGGTATCATATTACTGCGAGAACTTTTCTGAAACAAAGAAGATATATTGGACAAATGGGAAATTATAAATCTAGACCAACCCAGACTTGCACGGGTAACTAACGTTGCTTTTTTACAGGCAATGTGCCATCCATCCTCGGCAAAGCACATGGTATTTCAGGACATAACTCATTGCTGGTTTGCTTTTGAGTCCAAGACTCAGGTATTGTTCTTGATGTAACCCAGATACAGGCTGTGAAAGGAGGCAAAAAGCTACTAAACTGAATTTCTTTGGGAAATTGAATACGGTCATATTAACTTATATTATTGTGTTGATTTAACTTGTACTTCATTAGAAAAACATTTACGTTGCCAGCCTTTTTCTGCTGTGTCTATACAGGAAATAAGAGCTAACAAATGCAACCTGAGCTTTAAGTTTTCTCTGAAATATGATTTAATATTAAAACATTTCTGGTAAGGATTCACACATATGAGCTGTCTCTGAAATCTGTGTGTGTCTACATTGGCTGCTGCCAGAACAATTTAATGGCTGTAATATTTTACACTTTTGTAGAAATACATATCGAACTGTACAACTGGATGTTTAAAAATCAGATGTTTTGGTTACTGGGACATTATGATTTGAGTTCCAGGGTCTTGTGTGTTCGGAAATGTTTTATCAGTCAGGAGGTTTTGTTGTAGATGAATGGAAGAAGAAAGTCAGTGAGTCCTACACCACAGTCATGGAGAGGCTGGAGAACGATCTGCAGATCAAGGAGAAGGAGCTGGAGGAATTGAAGCATGTTTTTAGGTAAAGTGTTCTGTATTTTTATTAATTTCTTTCAAATGAGTATGTGCTATCAAATAGAATTTCCAGTTTCAGGTGTTTTTATGGACGCAGTTCCTCATGTATGGAATGCATGCCCCTAATGTCTATTTTTGGGCAGACGTCGGCACAGTGCTGGGCAGAGCCTCACAGCAGAGTACCAGAATTACTGCTGGGCAGAGCCCCCCAGCAAAGTAGCAGAATTAGTGGCTGCTGTTTATTAATGCCAGTATTTTACAGCAAACATCTGTGTACTTTTTTAAGTTGATTGGCTGTATTGAGATGTCTGATTTTGCAGTGCATTTCCAGATCTGCTGATGTGTTTCTGCAGACAGGAATATTGCTGAAGTATCACCCTGTAAACAAACACAAAAGCAGTAGGTTCAAATTCAGGATTGTAATGGTTTTCTCAGGATAGCACATGCTCACAGTCAGGCTCACCCAACCGAGTGACACTCTGACATGTTCATTATCTGCAAAGCTCCAGGGCAACAAATGCCCAGTTCACAGACTGGGTGGGGGATAAGCTGAGAAAATGATCAGACAAATCATTTCAGACATCAAAACCACTTGAAAAACAAGGGATTCTAATCAGAAATAAATCACAGGCTCAAAAAAGCCAACCTGGCCATATAAATTGCTCCTCACGCTCCATTTCAGCTGCCACAGCTATCACTGTTTGAGTGAAGGATGACACTGGGCTTTCTCTGCAGCGTGCCGACCACCTTGGCTATGCTCCAGTTAGGTACTGGAGCCTCATTTTAACTCTGTTTAATAGTAAAAGTGATTTTAACGAATTGGAGCCAGAGTACTCTCTATTTTAGATAAGCAAGACAAGGGAGTATATGGTGGAAGTGGTAAATTCCTGCATTAAGGCATAAGAATGAATTAAAATCTCCTTTCAAGGTTAGCAAAGCTCTGACAGCTGAGCTCAGGCTGTTGTACTGGCCCAGGTAAGTCTTGGTGTCAGCCAAACTCTTCTTCCTGTCACAGAGCCCTGCTCCTCCCACCAAGGCAGTGGGAATTAACGATCCTGGTGACACTGCAGTGGAGAAGTTGGGATTTTTGTCAGGTTTGAGGAATCAACCAGTGATTTCATTTCCAAAAGCTGGTCTGTGAGTATCTAAGATCCAAATATGGGCAGTGTAATAAATCCCTCTTGTCTATACGAAAAGCTCTTCTACAGTAGCAGTGGTTGATATTGGAAAACTTCTCATCTCTGCGGTAGCAGAGGAATTAATAGGTTTTTTCTGATTGTTAAAATAAACCTTTATATTTAAAAAATGTGGGACTGAGAAGCTCAATGGTTGTTGGGAGCTGAGGCAAGCTGGTAAAGTCCATGCTCTGAAAGGTTTAGATGATAACAGTGACAAATCCTAGAAGAGGAACAAGCTGTCAGCTTCCCATTTAAACTCAGGGAACACACATGCAGGTCAG
This sequence comes from Acanthisitta chloris, assembly GCF_000695815.1. Lineage (NCBI taxonomy): Eukaryota > Metazoa > Chordata > Aves > Passeriformes > Acanthisittidae > Acanthisitta > Acanthisitta chloris. The sequence continues at coordinate 11,443 of NW_008668397.1, forward strand.
AGGGAATTGTCCAGTGCCATGGATGAAACTGCTGTTCAAATAATGAAGTCAACATGTCGATAGCACAGCACTGGCACTGGTTGGGTAAAAAGTGTCCCTGTTCTGTGCCTGTGTCTCACAACTGTTGGTGCAATGGTTCACTAAGGCCAACCTAGTAATAAACTGTCAGAATTTCTTCTCCCTAAACCACACAGTTAAGTCTAAAGTAAGGAGTTAGGAGGAGCCCTGGATAAAGCTGGGCCCTGAGTGCAGTGATTCAAGCTCATTCTCAATCTCAATATAGACCTTTTAATTGCAGCTTTTAACAGATAAAACTTTCCTTGCAATATTTTCCCACAAAAACACGAAATTTTTGCCATTTATAAGAACTCAAATCATTAAGATTGAATATCTTACTGAAAGTAAGTTTTTATTATTTTTTTTCAAACTGGGAGAAGAGGAAGATTCCAGTCCATAGCTGAACTGGTAAAACCAGGATTGTGAACCGCACATGAAGTGCTGGGGATGTGAAGTGTCAGTGTAGTTCTAGAAGTTAGAATTGAAGTGGGAGATGTGGCTTCACAGCATGAAGATGTTCTGTGAGCTTGGGACTTGCAGAATTCAACCTTCAGGCAACGCATCCTACATCCCCCCACATCACCACGATGCATCGGGACGTGTGGCTATATGTCCCTGTGTACCCAGCACGACACAGCAAAGAGGAGCTCACTGACAACTGCTACCCAGAGCCTGGGATTTATTTTTCCCTCAATTGCCCCTGAAGGAAAGCCTGAAGGATAGATGAGCCTCACACCACTGTCATTAATCACTGTGTGTCAGACAAGAATTGCACGAAGATAATGCATCTTTGAAGAATGAGATTTTATTTTTACTGAGCAGAACCTTTGCCATGTTAGTCAAGTGTCAGTGGCAGGTGAAGAGCTGTCAGCAGAGGTAAATGTGACTATAATGGGGGGGCTCATACAAAAGCAGTTTTCATTTGAGAGATCAAAAAATGAGCTTCCCTGGCACGTGGCACCTTCTGAGGAATGTGTGTGACAATCTAGAGCAATTGCGGAGTTAATCTCACTGAAGAACACAGTTTTGGCAAAATAAGTCCATTTTTTTGCATAAACAAGTGTCTTCTACACTCTGGTTTTATCCTTTTCAAATCATGCACTGTTTCTGCACATCAAAAAACACCCAATATGGAAACACAGGTTCTAGTCCTGGTTTAGAGTGATAACACACGTTGGGCAAGTAGAGTTATAGAGCAGAGACTTAACTGACAGAGCAGAAGTAAAGACGAGTCTCTGGCTTTGCCTTTTAAATTTTAAGAATGAATTACTGAAATGTTTAGTGAAAGAAAACCGTAAGTGTCCCCTTCCCTAGCAGCGGTCGTCCTGCTAAGGGCAGCTTTACACATAGGTTTGTATTTTAAAAGGAGAGAAAAGTATTGAAACCTTATGTTTTATTGTAACCCTGTTAAATATGTTTAACAGTTCCCTCTTAACAGTTAAATACTTTTAACAGTTCCTGCTCCCTCAGGGCAGGTTGATGGAAACACAAATCCAAGTGTTCTACTAAACCATGATATTGAATAGCAAATCCCAGACTTCTATGGGCAGGCCAAAATTAGGATTCTCCACAGAAATAGTAGTTGTAGGTGTATTTAGTTTTCAATAAATGTAATTACTAAGAGTAACAAGTCAGCCGGTGCTGAAGAAAACCTGCAAGGCTCGATGGCAAAAGCTAAAATGTCCAAGTACAGTTGTCATTTAACAACCTGTTAGTGGGCACAGTGACAATGTCCCTGTGATCTCATCTGGGGTATATAAACTTGATCTCTGAAAGGCTTTTCCTGGTCATTCTCTTCACTTGGTGTCATGGCCTCAGCTCTGTGCATGTTCAGCATTTTAGATCAAATACAATATTTTGAAAATATTTCTTAGCTATTGTTGCAGCAATACAGAGGCTGGGGTTGTATTCA
>NW_008668397.1:13433-41148 GCF_000695815.1 Acanthisitta chloris
TTAGAATGTATGTACTGTGATTGAATAGCAGGGTTGCTCAGAAGACAGTAAATCTGGGCCACTCACCTAATAAGCAGTAAAGTATTTCTAGATTTACAGGATGTAAACTGGGTGTAAATTCAGCCTCAGGTCTCAAAAAAATGACACTGAGATTTCGCTTTTGAATGTTGCCCAAATGCAAGGAGCTGTGCTGAAGGATGAAAGCAGTAATCACGTGTAAAATCCCTTTTTCAGCTCTGATGAAGCCTTCTGCAAAGTCAATTTGAATTACCGCACGGAGAACGGGCTCTCGCTGCTCCACCTGTGCTGCATCTGTGGGGGTAGGCAATGAAACTCCACCTTAAACACTTCAGTGAGGTGATCACTGATTTTTTGGGGCTGGCATCTGTCAGGAGGGATGGATTTGCAGGGAATTTCTCACTGTGCTGTCCCTGTAGGCAGCTGGAGGAGTATCTCTCAGCATCACTGTAAGCTGTGTTGCCAGGGGATTGAGTTGAGTTGCACTGACCCTGTTACAGCTGATTCTTCAGTCTGAGGAAGGTGCTGGTTGATGGTGCAGCATGCTCCTACTACAGGTGTTCAACTCATTCAAAATTGCTTCTATATGCATTAATCCGCACCCATCACAGAGCATGGGGCTCCACGTTCCCGGGTTCTGTACATGGTACAGACTCCAGGGCAGGGACCTTATTGTCACAACACTTTGCCACGCTTACACCACCAGTTCTTCTAGTGCAGTGCAAATACCTGTGTTTGATCTCACAGTGATTAAAAGAAGAATAACTCAAGTGCTTTAGTGACACATGTCAGCTGATAGGGCTCTGGGAGGGAGCAGATCAGAATACGAAACAGAAGAAGGCAGGATGTCTTCTGGGATGTTCATAAAAACTAATGGTGGGATTTTCCACTTGGATCCACACAGCTGCTCAGTTATCCACAGCCAGTCATTAGATCATGCACATGTTTTGCTCTTGTTATACAATTTTCAGCAGAAATTGGCTGAGAAGGCAAAGACAATTTTACACTGAGGTTTCAGCTCTGCAAAGTCTTAAGTAATGACATGCATAAATGATTTGCTCAATCTTTGTTAGATGTTACCATGAAGAATGACTTGATCCTGCACTGCTGAAAACTAAATGGATCTTTACTCGTCATTTCAGAGTGCAAGATCCTATCCAAACATGACATCAGTATGTGGGAACATCAGAGCAGTTGGTGGGATTGCTGAGAGGGAGTTTAAGAAAACACACACTATTAATTAATCATGTGAACACTTGAAGGAGGGCAAGGAGCTACTAGATCTGATATTGTCTTTGGTTATTGTCATGAGTATTCAGAAGGCAGATGCATTTACTGAGATGATCACTGTGCATCAAAGGAGTTAGAGCAAGGCTACTTGCCCATGCTGACCCTTATTAGCAGCCTCCAAACTGTCCTTGTAAGGATGCTGTGTAGGAAGAGCAGTACTTCAGTTCTGAGAGGGTAAAGAGCTCAGTGGCTGAGGACCCAGAGATTTGGGAGCACCTTCTGGTTCATGGAGCTCTTTGCAGCATGGTGTGGGCATTAAAGGAGGAGTTTGCATCTCTAGAAGCTCAATTACTCTTGCAAAATCCTTGTGGGCAGTGAGCCAGTACATGGCCAGACCCACAGCTGTCCCAGCTGACAAGGAGATGTTTCAACCTCATCATTTCAAGGTTTCACAAGATATATTTTATGGCTCGCCTCAGAGCAGTTGAGTTACCTATTTCTTTGCTTTCAAACTCATACAGGAGCTTCTTACTTCATCTGCATGTTCTTTCCTCTAACTGATCTTGCTTTCCACTTCTCTCTGTAAAGGCAACAAATCACACATCAGAACTCTCATGCTGAAGGGGCTGCGCCCATCCAGGCTGACGAGAAATGGATTTACAGCTCTGCACTTGGCAGCTTATAAGGTAAACTGTTTTGAATAGAATTGATGACAGATCCGAACTGAGCAGCTGATTTGTCTGAATTGTCTAGCTGAGCTCTCTAGTTGTTACTTCTACAGATTTCACATTTACTATGCATAGGGCAATGCCCTGTAAAGAGCCCATGCACAGGAACCAGTATGTGCTTTTGCAGTGTCATTTATGGGTAGGATATTGCTTTGGAGTTACTGATTAAACGATACAATGCAACTCAAGGCAGAGAAGTTGTCCAGTGCTACCAAGAAATCAGGATAAGAGACTTTTAAGATAACAGGCTCTAGTATAGCAGCAGTGACATATCTGGTGCCTGGGACGAACCTTCCTCCACACCTCTCCCTGCACTCTGGGCCACCATTGGTCCCTCTCCATCAAGGCCAGCAGTGTCACAGCCAGGGAGGCCAAGGCTGGTCCTGCTGCCTTCACCTGTGAGAGTTTTGTGCCAGGAATGATGTGGGTGCAATCCATGGCTTTAGGACAATGTGGAGCTGCTGACAGCACTGCTGCACGGTGGGGCCGACACACAGCAGGTTGGGTATGGAGCACTGACGGCACTGCACGTCGCCACCATCGCTGGCCACTACAAGGTATGTCTGTCTTTTGCTCTACAGAAGTTAGAGAGCTAAGTGCTAATCTTAACAGGTCATTTTAAATTCCTTTGATGCCTTTCAAAACAAAATTCAGAACTGGTTAAGTACAGCTGGATTTTATTGATTTACAAACCACATCTGTGCATATGTTTTTGCACTGAACAAACATGCCCTGAGGACACAGATCTGTTTGTACATCTCTTACCTTTCTAGAAATGTCTTTAAAGGCTTGACACTAAATGGTGCTGTTTTCTGAGTATCAGAAGTGTTAACCAAGAGATACCTGATGAAACACCCTCACTCATACTTGTCTGGGTTTCTGAACCTGGATACAGAGAGAGTCTTGCAAATCCTGTCTTTCTGAGTGTGAAGGGAGCACAGTAAAAGAGCTTTGCTCCCTCTTCCAGGTGTCACAGGCTCTGCTTCACAGCTCTGTGATTTTCACTTCAGAAAGGGACTGAGCTTGTCAGTTTAGAGCTATTTTGTACTTTGGATTAGTGCAGAGAAAGCTGTTGCCACGGTGAGTCTAGCATAAATCTCAGACATCCTTATTGATAAGTCTCCTGTGGGTTGAAGAGTTCTCACTATGCAGAGCAGAGAAAGGAAGAGGGGCTGAGATTCCCCAGATGTCTGTTATCAAGCCTTTCTAGGCATGCTGTCAGTCATGAATCTGTTCTCTTATCATTTACCACCTCAGCTCAGCCATTTCACACACCATCTCATTTCTATCACCCTGGCAACAGCTCCCTAAGTGTAACATATTTATTTTTTTAAATAAACACTGAGAATTAATTTTTAAATAAATACTGGAGAATTCAGCTTTACCTTGCAGCCACCACAGCAGTTCCAAAGTGGTCTCTATCCATCAGGCCTGTTTGTGCTTCTTGCTAAAGACAGGGCACTCACACTCAGTGATGCCCCTGGTTACCAGGAGTCTGTGTGTCTGGGGAAGGTCAAACTGTAAGAAGGTCAGAACAATCTATGGGTGATCACAGCAAGAAACTCAATTAAACAGCTGTTAGCCTTCAGTGTTCCAGTCAGCAGCTCCGACCAGGGTCAGGGACAAATCAATCCATAGCATCTGTTCCAGGTGTGTGAGGCAGGAGGTTCCTGGCATGTCCACCCAGCAGCAGTGTTGGGGGAGCAAGTGAAACAGTGGAGCTTGTGCTGTAGCGTCACCCCTCTGAGCTCATGGGCATCCTGCCATTCCCTCCCAGTGCACACAGCTCTTACTAGCCTAACCCTGGTGCGTCCTGCTACTGAAACAAAGGAGCTACCACATCCACCACATCAAAGGTTGGACTTGATGATCTTGGAGGTCTTTTCCAACCCTAGTGATTATTGGATTCTAACAATTCTGTGCCAGAATGGCAGTGGAGCTGTTAAGCAGAGCTCGTGACTCCGGGATGGTCTCGTTCCCTGAGATGGAGCAGGTATTTGACGTCTCCTCTGTGGGCAGTACAAAGTGCTCTGGGGTTTCAAGTGGTTTTTAAAATGTCTGGGCCTTTTCCTGCAAATGCCAAAGGCGGGCCTAGTATTGCTCCCATGTCCTGAGCTCCTGGGGAAGCTACGGAGAAATAAGGGTGCTCAGAAGCCGACAAGGATAAGCCCATTAACTTGGTAGGAAATAAACTGAGCGGCTTTGAATAGTCCCTTATTTCTTCCTTGGGAATGATCAGATCTGTATCAGAAGTGTCTCCATAAATGGAGTGTGAATCTGTACAACTCATTTGGGTCTTCTGCTGCTCTGGGGACTGAGAATTTATAGCCCAAGTGCAAGCTCCTGCTGTCCTTTATACAGCTGTGAAATTTTCAGTCAGTTTAGGAGCTCCTCTGCTAGATTAAGTAGCTTATTTTGTGCACCATTTCATTAATATTCATGGAAATATGGAATAACTTTTTCAACCTCCCTAATAAGTAGAATAAATTTAGGCAAGAGGAAATCAATTTTTGGTCTCCCTAATTCAAATAAGGTAAATAATTATTTATACCATTAAATAAATAGCACACCCCAATCTATGCAACATAGTCTTTTACCACAGGAGAGGACTGACTATATTTAGGAGAAAGATAGAACTGGGAACTATCTGCTTTGGTCCCCATTTCCCTGAGGAGTCAGTCTATGGCTTCTGCTCCATCACCAGACCCAAAACCACTGCAGTGATCAGTTCCCTGGGATGAGGCCATCAGCATCAATGGGATGTTGCAACTCATTTGAGCCAGTGTGGTGCATAAATATTTCATGTGCTCTATGCCTTTGGGATCTGTTTCACTTCACCAAAACTATGCTGTTTACTGTTTTTACCTGTCAATGGTAATTGCATTTCTCAATCAGAAGAATGAAAATTAATGAAAAAATATAAAATACATAAATAAAAAAATGAAAAATTAATGGAAAATTATAAACTAAACTGATGACCGTATTATAAACATCAGCAAATAAGTTCAATAAATCTCTCATTAAGTCAGTTATTTTGAAAACATTAAATGTTTCCAGCCCAGGGAGGTCACTGCTAAATAAATAATGCATATGCCTCATCCACATTTATGTGTTGCCTGATATTAGCACCTGGAAAGGCAGTGCCAGAGCCTATTTCCTGCTGTAAATTAAAGTTGTCACTCTCAGACTGCAACTCCTGCAGATGCATGAGCTGGACAGAGGGTCACAGGCAGATGGACCAGTGCCACTAAACTTCTGCATCTGCACACCTGAGGGCCTGCAGTGTGTGTCTGTGTGCCAAAGACCTGGTGGGGAAAAGGAGTGATTCTGTAGAGATTTCAGTGTACACTATGCAAAGGCCTCAATTGCTGAAATTGTCTTCAAATTTAAATTTCACCTGCTATAAAGTCAATAATCACTGATCTTGTTTGTTTGGAGGAGTTCTTATCCCTTGCCCTTGTCCAAAACACAAAATCCTTATGTCTGTCTCATGTTGCATTTTGTTGTCTCCTCCTAATCTTCAGAGTGGCTTAATTATTAGTCTTTGGTGGGAACATCCTTGACCTGAATGTTCAAAAAGCTTCTGAAAAACCTTTCAGAAGAGAATGTTAAGAAAAATTGCAAAGTGAGAGTATTGTACAATGTGAGAGTATTGTACAAAGTGCTCAAAGTATCATTTTGGATTAAAGAATAGTTGGTTGTGTGAGGAAAAGGAAAGCATTTTTTCCCCTTGTTCTACAGCCTATGCTGCTGTCAACCCTGCCAGGACACTGCCATATATCTGTGCATCCAAGCCCATCCAGCTGCTTTCTCTGCAGCCTGGGAATGTTCCCTGGGTTGAGCTGCACCTTCATTCACTGTCTATCTCCTGAGGATAAAATTAATTTTTGCCTTTCTATAAGAATGTAAAGCCCTATTTGCATTAGAAATTCCCCCTTAGTTTCTGAAGTATTTCTATCCTTGCACATCCCTCCAGCTTCCCCACCCCGACTTGTGATGCCCATGACAGTTTTCAGTGCTTTCTAAGACTCCTTTATTCTTTCCTAGAAAGATATCTTGTCTGAGGCAATCAAGCCTGTCTCTGCACCCCTCTCATCATTTACACTTGAGTGGGGTTTGCTTAATATCACACACAGAATTCTTTTTATCAGGAGATCAGGCAGCAGTGAGTGCTGCTGCCACTGCTGCAGCCTGGAAAACATGTCAGAATTCATCTGGTTTCATGTTCATCATCAGAGTTGGATCCACATCACAGCTTTTTCATCTTGAAGATCCACCTTGAAGCTTGTAGATGATCCTAAATTTTGAATTCCAGCTTCCAAAGAGATTAAGGAGAACAGGAGTTTTGGTCACATCCCTAAGTGCGTTACAGCCTCATAGTTCACGGCTAAATTAAAACCAAACTGATCCAAAGAAGTTTCAGCCTTATTTGTGTAAAAGCCACAGCTCCAAACATCTCTTTTCAGAGCCAACAGCTACAACTTTGACAAAACCAGCTTGCGTTTTCTGAGCACTTGGGAGTGACATGGACTGACATGGCTGGACCCATTGTTGCATGTGTGACATGATCTGAGGGTCTCAGCCTAGAAAACAGGGACAGACCTATGTGTCACCACAGCTGTCCTTGGCTGGCATCCTCAGGGGGGTCTCCATGGGCAGGTACAGGTAGTACAGGTACACGCAGCATGGAGCAGCAACTGGCCACATCCCCATCCCTGCCAGTCCTTCCCCTCTGTGGGGAGGTGGATCCCAGTTCCTCACTGTACTGTGTGTGACTCATGGTCCAGTATCTTTCATCATCTTTAGACTCAGAAACTTACATCCATCGAAATGATATGTAGACCTTCTGGGACGATACTTGGCACAAGCCCTTGGCACAAGCCCTTCATGTGCCCAAAGACTGCCTTGTGCTGCAGACAAACCAACAGCCCTGGGACTGCAGTGTGGAGCCCAGAGTGGTTTCATTCAGCCTCCTTGTTTGGCAGCTCTGTAGCAAGTCACTGCCTGAGCATTCGCAGCTGCCCAGGAACACGTTTGCCTCCTGAAGGACCACAACAGTGGAAATTTGAGAGAAAACACTTAGGGTTATTTATTGAAGCCAAAGAGTTATTATCTTCTAAAATACAGAGAAATCTTTACATGCTGAGGGAATTGCATTTGAGGATTTATGTTCACACATTTGTGTTTAAAAGCATCTTTCATTTTGTGGGACTTTTTCACTTCGAAGAACTCTGATATGTTTACAGCTCTTTGTGCATAATGGTTAAAAGAAAATTAAAGGTTCTGAGAAAATCCAGGCAGTCATTTCTGTGCCTTTTACTTCATAAATCAGTGATTTTACTGGCACACCAATTCTCAGGCTTATTTATAAAGCATCAGTGACATTCAGTGTTCAGTTAAAGTACTGTAAGTTAATCACTTTTACATGATGTACACAGCTCTGCACCTTTATAGCTTGCTTGTTTGGGGATTTTTGACTATTTTTAAACTAGTGACATGAGGTTTCAAAGTCCTATTTCACCAGCTGACATACATGTATATATACATAGTGGTACTGACTGGAGTTCCGTGCTGTTCCTCGCAGGCTGTGGATGTTCTCCTGCAGCATGGAGCCTATGTGAATGTGCAGGATGCAGTGTTCTTCACCCCACTTCACATTGCTGCATACTATGGCCACGAGCAGGTAACTCAGGGGATTCACACAGCTGGGCAGGGCAACACTGTGGCCCCATAGGTTTAGTGTTAGATGGGTTTGCTTTACGTTCCAGAGGCTCCATCCATGCAAAGGTCTTGTACACTGAGGTTACGCTCTGCATAACTACACAGCTCTGGTTAACCTAAGAGTCAGAATATCAACAGGAAATTTCTACACTTCCATCCTCTGTACTAGACTCCAGCAAAAACTGGTGTTTTGCCCTCAAGGCCTCTTGAAGTGAAAGGTTCTCTAGGAGTTCTGATAACAGGTTAGGGCCCAGAGCACTTGTCCTCTGCTGTTCCTTCATACCACATGTCAGAGATTGCCTAAGGAATGTGACTGTGCTTTCTGAACCTCTCCAAGGAAGAGAACATCACTTTCCAGCAATAATTAAATGGCAATTCTATTCATCATCCTTGGGATTCACAAACTTTTCAATCAGTGGAAAATGGTCATTCAGAGAGCAGGAATTTCCCTAAGGTGCTGTGCACATCCCCAGTACAGCTGAGTTTGCTCCACTCACAGGGATCACGGACTTATTGAAACACAGTCTGGAGTTCTGGCCAGAGCTGGCATTGACCCTCCCAGCTCTCTTTCAACTGTGTGTTTGAACAGCATAGTTGACACATGGCCAATCCATGTGTCGTTCGCCCTTAACAGCTCTTTCATGTGAACTGTGGTTATGGGTCTGTTTGGCTTGTGCACGTCATTCCCTGAGCCTTGCCTTGTCTGAAAACCTTGTGTTCTGGGGTGTTTCAAAGGATGACCTCCAGGCAGAGTGTATTTTCCATTCCAGTGATGTGCTACTTCAAGTGCATTGAGGAGTTGTCTAAGAAAAGCTTTTGGAAGCAGAGTGCAGATGCCCTGATGATTGAAATGCTCTGCCCTGTGACTGAGTGAGAGCAGGGGTGTGAGCAAGGGGACATGTCCCTGAGCTGCTTTCATATCTGTGCACCTCATCATCCAGAAGAAACTCCTTCTGTGTGGGCTGAGAGATTAGTTTGATCATTTGCCACAAGCCACTGCAGGACAGATGGGCACAGTCCTGTGTGAGGATGCTGAAAGCTCTTGTGGGGCTCTGGGATAAGGGACAGATCAGACAGGAGCCACAGCTCTGGCTTTTGGGGACTTTGAGGGCATTTGTTTTATTCTGCTGTCTGCTCATTCACACAGGCATGTATGGTGCCCGTTCACCACAGAGAACATTCTGGAGAATGGATGAGCACTTGCTTCTGAGAATGTTAATGTTTTTATAGACATGTAATTAAAAAAATAGTTTTCTATTTAAACTGTCCCTGTTTTACCTGTATAGGGATGCCCACACGTACTATCACCCAATGCAGTATTGTATCTGATTTTCTCAGCAATTTAATTTCCATGTTTAATCAGCCTTATTGCAATATTTAGGTAACCCACCTCTTACTGAAGTTTGGAGCTGATGTGAATGCCAGTGGTGAAGTTGGGGACAGACCTCTGCATCTGGCTGCTGCCAAAGGCTTTCTCAACATCACAAAGCTCTTGATGGAAGAGGGAAGCAAAGCTGATGGTAAGAAAAGATATTTTAAAGTCAGCTCTAACATTGTGTTTTATAGACAGCCTTAGCTTCCTAACACACACTGTGTGTGTGTGGTGTGTTTGGGCAACTGACGCTAGTCACACATCCTACAAAGGTGTACAAGTGTGAAAACTTAGTGGTCGCATTTGATGCATATTATGATTATTAATGCAGAGATGCTTACCTGTGCCTGAAGGAGCCTACAAGAAAGGTGGAGAGAGACTGTTTACAAGAGAGTGCCAGGACGAGGCACCCAAGTCTTCACACTGACAGAGAGTAGGTTTAGATTAAATATTAGGAAAAAATTCTTCGCTGTGAGGGTGCTGAGGCACTGGCACAGGTTGCCCAGAGCAGCTGTGGCTGCTCCATCCCTGGGAGTGTTCCAGGCCAGGTTGGATAGGGCTTGGAGCAACCTGGGCTAGTGGGAGGCATCCCTGCCCATGGCTGGGGGTGGGATAGGATGGGCTTTACGGTCCCTTCCAACCCAGGCCATTCCATGATTCTATGAAATATTGAGCAATATCCAAATTCCTTGGAAATAAATTTCTTGTTCTAAGAGTAAGAGGCAGAGACATTTTTTTGGGAAGGAGCAGTAAATTACTTGAAAAAGCACTGCTTTTTAATACATCAATTTGCCGTGTTCTGTGTGAGTCCTGCCTGCAGTCACACGTCCTCCTCACGCAGCAGAAACATGTGGAGGGAAGCAGCAGACCAGCTCTGTACGTGCTGTTTTCTCTGAGTGTTTCAACATCAATGTGTGTGCTCTGAGCTGATACAATTATACTGAAGAGGGGAAAGGAGAGACATTCACTCACCATAATGAGGCAGTGGGAGGTTTGCTCTCCTTTAGATAGTTTATTCCAAAAGGAAGGAATCTGGGGCACCATTTCAGGTCCTTCTCTTTAAAATCAGAATCTTCAGCAGAGGAAAAGCAAAGGGAGACTGGACATGGGAAGCTTTTTGCTCTCAAAGCAGCTCCCTTTGAAACTTGCTATAAATGCAGCAGCAGAGGAACAAGTCTTCAATAGCCAAGAATGAAAGGAATTGGGAAAGGCCCTGAATAAATTTGACAGTGTTCAGTGAAGACCACTAATTGGGGTCACAAACCTGAACTGCTTCTTTTAACATAACCTGGCTCGTTAGTCAGCGCCGAGACCGCAGTGACTGAAGACAAACAGTGACCACCGGGTCGGGCTGCAAAGGGCAGAATGCTGCTGAAATAAAGAATATTTGCAGCCTAACGATGGCCAAAGGTCTTCTTCAGCCCAGCCACAAATTACAAGATAAGCATACAGCAGAAATATGCTGTCCCTGTATGTGTCATCACAAATGTTCCTGGTTTACACATGGCCCATGGATATACCCAACGTTAAAAGTGCAGCAGATGCCAATTCCGTCGTTTGTTTTAGCCCAAACACTCTGGGGAAGACTGAGTAAACTCTGTGTATTTTCAGAAATGCCATGAGCTCTTTCAAGCACATTTCTTGCACTGTCCTTTCTCATCCTTACACTTACAGTCATGGTTTCACCTGTTGCTTTCTACATATGTCATGTCTCAGTGCTAAGAGTGATTGCTACAGAATTCCAGTTTGTTCCAGACAAGAACTTGGCATTTTCTCAGTTTTATTGTTTACTTGTAAGGCAGCCTCAGTTTTCAGTCCTTGACTGCCAGGACAGCTGTACCCTCTATCCTCAATTTAATATAAAAGTTCTTCTAAAAACTCAGAACTCGTCTTTACTCTTCTTTAGTAATGCTTGGATCAATAGTATGTCCTTTTTCTCCATAACACTCTTCTAAGGTTTTTTACTGATTTTTCTGTTGTTTTGACTGTGAATTTCTCCTTCTTTTTAAGACAATATTCCAGCGTACCTGGTATGTTTCATTTAGAGATTGAAAAGCTATCAATTGAAATACTACCCATCATCCCACGCTATAGTTACAGATCCTTCCAGAGACAAAGGAAAGCATTTGTAGGCATTCAACATCAGTTCCAACTGCATAAACAAAGGAGATTTCCTTCCTTGCTCCACACTCCACTTTGTTGTGCTGTAGACTGAGGCCCCTGATGTCCTTCAGGCCATTCTGTGGGGACATAATCTAAAATGCTGACATTTATCATTATAAATCTTTGACATTTATTCCCATCTTATTTTTTGCACTTCAGAATGAATCTGGTAAATGGTACCAGAAAGCCTGGTACTGCATCCTAATGGAAAATAAAGGCCAACATGTCACATGAAGCTATAAAGTGAGGAATTATTTTAGAATGGAGAAGCAAAAGAGTTTACTTTTCTTTATTCCTTATAATATAAGACTGCAAGGAAAGTTAGTGGGAGCAGTTAATGAAGTTTGTGGGCCACAAGATTGATATATGTTGCAGGAATTCCTTCATTCTTTTTTTTTTCCTGAAACACGATTCATCTCTGGAGCTCTCTGTCACCAGACATCAGGGAAGTTGTAAGTTCAGCTCATTTCAAAGCACTGTCCATTTATGTGAGCATTCAGCATTATTTCAGGAAGGTTTGAAAACAGGGATTTAATTAATTTACATTGTTCTTTATACTCACAGACAACCAAAGAGAAGACAGACCCCCAGAATGTGGTTGGTTTAGTCTCTGTCCTGAGGAGGCACAGCTGTAGGAAGGATGTTTCTGAGGGATGTTTGTCAGAGTGGTGCATAAAAGCCTGGCAGCACAGGTTAGGACACCTCCAATGGACAGATATTCCCATGTGCTCTATTCATTTCTTGGAAACTGCCTTAAAGACCTGGTGCCAGGCTGAAATGAGAACCAAGTGTTGCACAAAGTACACTGGATTTGTCATTGCTCAGTTACAAAATCAATCAGTTATGGTTGTTCTGTCTTTAAACTTAGGAAGAAATACACCAAGAATCACAGAAGTAATTGCTGTGGGTAATTTAGCTGACTAAAGACCTTTCTGGATAAGGAAAACAGTATTTTTAGGTGTCTGTACCAATGGAGCTTAAAGCCTTGTCCGGTCTCTTCACTCTCTACAGGACGGGTGAAGGAAGAGCCATGCAAGGTACCTCCATACCCATGTGAGGTGCTGGAATGCAATTGTTCAGCCCATAAACAGACAGAAGGCTCCCTGGCATGGATGTGGCCAGGATAGCTGGCAACCTCAAACAATTCCCACTTGCAGATCAGGGATCCTCCAGGGGCAGTCCATGCGACTGCCCTTAGAAGAGTATGCTACTACTGGTAGATGCTAGTGGCTCTGTGCTGCCTGGAGGTTCCCAGTCATGGTGATGTTATTATCTTACTTTGGCTTCCCAATTGCTCTAAGGTCATTTATAACACGTGACTCATTCATGGAAAGCTCCATCAAAGCATTCAGTGCACCTGCTGCTGGAAGAAAGCAATTATGCCCCAAGTCCAAACAATCACCTTGACAGTGCACTGCAGATGGCACAGAGCAATGGGAGTTTGATATATGAAAGTTCACAGGAATTTCAATTTTAAACAATAGGTCCATAAATATTTTAGCAGAAGGTTTCAAAATGTATAGGCACAACACATCAGTAAACATCCCAAACATGCTGTGTTAAATATAAAAGCCTTCCTGTGGTCTCTTTCTGGGTCAACTGGCAGTGAATGTTCAGGATAACGAAGATCACGTTCCTCTGCACTTCTGCTCTCGGTTTGGGCACCACGAAATCGTGAAGTTCTTACTGCAAAGCAGCTTTGAAGTGCAGCCCCACATGGTGAATATCTACGGAGACACTCCTCTGCACCTGTGAGTGCCCGAGGGCAGCTGCTGACAGGCTTGGGGCTCATGGGAAGGCTGCTGTTGCTAACAAGTCTGTTCTGCCTTCCTCTTCAGTGCCTGCTACAATGGGAAGTTTGAAGTTGTCAAGGAAATAATTCAGCTCTCGGGAACAGAAAGTCTTACTAAAGAGAATATATTCAGTGAAACAGCTTTCCACAGGTGAGGTGTTCAGATGCCACTGTCAGCAGAGCTCTGCTTGCACACACAGGAGACACTGCACCCGACATTGCAGATGTCTCACCAGCAGCCCAGTAAGGGACAGAGCAGGCAGGGAGCTCCACAGGGAGGGCACGTTTGTGTCAGGAGGTACAGGAGAGGGCATGAGGTGAGGTAGAACCAGACAATGAATAAGCAGAGAGAGAACAAGTAAGAGAGGAAGGGAAGAAATGCACCAGGTTCACCCACACATGGATGGACAGTGGTTCCTGTCCTTGTCCAGACTGAGCTGAGCTCAGAGCCTGTTCCCCCTGGACACCTGCTGGAGCCAGGTACTCCCAGGTCCTCTGAATGAGGAAGCCAGGTGGCAGCATATGGTTTGGTTGGGGTACTGGAATTTTGTAAAGGGCTGTTTAAGAGGCACTTTGCAACAGACTATTTGCACAGCTGTGCAAAATTAATTCATTCAGCAATAATTGGAATGCTTCTGAAACAATAAAAATGAACTAGCTTTGTTGGATTAATCATGCATTGGCACATTTCTAAAGATCCTTTATTCTACTATTTAATTTTTATCTCAGTGTGATTGTTTGTAATTTTGGCTCCCCAAAATGCTTCTCCTTTTATGAACTACAGCATTCACCTCTCCATTTCCTTCTGCAGTGCTTGCACCTATGGAAAGAGCATAGAACTTGTCAAGTTTCTTCTTGACCAGAATGTTGTGAGCATCAATCACCAGGGAAGAGATGGGCACACAGGTAACATCATTGTCCTTATTGTGTATGAGGGCATGTACAGCACCAAAAACATGGGAAACCATGCACCAGCAGGTTTTCCAGGGTAATTCCAGGGTAATTGGGTGACCCAAGTACCTTTCAGACAGAACACAACCTTTCTGAAGTATTTTTACAGCCAGCCATAGAGGTGATAAGACTTCAGCGAGGATGTGTCAGGCTTGTTAGAGTGTATATGAGTAATAAAAGCTGGTGTAAACTGTTCCTCCCATATTGAGGGTTCTAAGTAGTGCTAGGAATTACTTTTCAACGAGCTAGGCTTCTGGGATTCATGTCTGAAGGGCTGCACACCTCCCTGTCCCTGCTACAAAGAGTTGCCTTTTTTCTACTTGCTTTTCCTCACGTACAGAGTCATTAAGTGTGGTTTGTAGGTAGCAGAGTAAATGCTGACACATTGTGCAGAGGCATTAGTTTGGTTCTTGCAGCTTTAATGTTTAATTTTCACCTCTCGGCTCAGGTATTTTTTTGACAATATATTCCTTTATCAAGGAAATCAATTTGCACTTTCCAGTAGTTGCTGCAGTTGTGTTGCCCTGTTCTGACAGTTGTGTCCCTACACCTCTCTGATGTTCCAGGATTGCACTGTGCTTGCTACCACGGCCACATTCGCCTCGTGCAGTTCTTGCTGGATAATGGTGCTGATATGAATCTGGTAGCGTGTGATCCCAGCAGGTCCAGTGGAGAGAACGATGAGCAGACCTGTTTGATGTGGGCTTATGAGAAAGGTATTTCAATTTTCTTGTTTCTGCCACAAAATCTGTAGGAGCTGTGCAGGAAGGAGACAACACTGCAAAATCACCCTTCGGCCTCTGCAGACAGAGCTGTCACTGTCTGCTCTCCAGTGCTTGGCACAAAGGGCTATAAACCCCAGCCCTTTGATTTGTCTTCTCAGATCTGTTACACATCAGTTTAATGCAGCACAAGCTCGAGGAGAGGAGTGTTTCTGTGCTGCCAAAACAGGAGGACTCTGCCCTGCAGGGACAGCCAGGGAGCAGCTCCCATCCTGTTTCTGACTCAGTGAGCTCTGGGACATTCCCCCTGCAGTGCTGCTGACTGGGATTGTGACTGTAACACAGTAAAACTGGGAGTTTGAAAGGCTTTGCAAAAACTGATATTGGCAAAATAATCTGTACTCATCTTGGAAAAATTTAGAGCAGAATTTCAATGTTGCCAGGCAGAGTTTTGTGCATCAAACACCTGAGCTGTGCAGGTCCAGCTCTGGCTGGTGCCTGGCAAGGGAGAGGGGTAAGCATAGCCACTGTCTGCAGCAATAAGTGCACGAGTTTGTCCTGAGTAGGACTCCAAACCAATATTTTCAGGCAGTGGTTTTCCTTGTCAGGTCCACTGAAGACTGTTGTCAACTTCCACTGCAGGGTTCCAGCAGGTTTTACCATTGCTGATCTCATGTTTTAGGAGTAGGTGGGCTCATGGAAATAACATGGTTGTTTTCACTGGCAGGAATTTCCTGTATTGCTGAAGCTAGGAATCACAGCAGGTTTCAGATTAGCACCACCATGTCTGTTTGCATATTTTATAGACACATTGTACATTTTTTTAAGCCCCTGATTTTGTATGACTCAGACTTTGACTTTACCTACAAATCCTTAAATTTCCTCGTTTTTCCTAGGTCATGATGCCATTGTGACCCTTCTGAAGCATTACAAGAGACCTCAGGATGAATCCCCCTGCAATGAATACTCCCAGCCTGGAGGAGGTAAGGGCTGAGGAACCATTTTATTCTCTATGCCCTGATCTGCTGTGCCCTGTGAGGAAAATTAACTGTATCCCAGCCCAAACCAGCTCACAGCAGATGTGTTTGTGTGTTTATCCATATTCTCACCCTTTGTTATTCATTCTTTCAGCCATCACTGCCTCATTAATTGATCAGCACAGACATGCTGTCCTTGAGGTCCATGAATTTCACTCTGCTTTTTATTTCAGATGGTTCCTATGTGTCCGTGCCATCCCCTCTGGGCAAGATTAAAAGCATGACAAAAGGTATTTGCAATGGCAAGGGAAAGCTTGAACTTGTGCTGTCTTTTCACCAAATGTGTTTGTCAGCTTGAACATCCTGCCCAGGGTTCATTATTCCTAGAATTTTGATTGTTGGTTGCTCCATTTCCCTGGGATAATTTTAGGGAACAGGATGCTTCGCTTTTTCACTCAGCACAATGACAGTTCCTGTATTTAGCTTATTTTCATTTACTTCTAAGAACATATTTATTTTTATTTCTTTGAGAAAAGGCTGCGATATGAATTAGTGCTAATGAAATACCCACTTAGCCATGAATGCAAACGAATATCATACTGAATCCCACTGTAAAATGCCTGGATTATCTTTACTAGAAAAATTCTGTTCAAAAATAATTTGTGTTACTCTGAAACAAACACAGATGAAACACTCAGATAAATCTTTGTATTTTAAAATATTTCCTTTTTTTTTTTTTGGTGGTGCTTTCAATTTGCCCCTTCAAATGTTCACTTTGGATATATTCAAATCCTTATGTCCTTTACACAGCAGCATTGAAATATTCCATTTAGAAATATTCTGATAAACTTTATAGTAATTAACCAAAACAATTGACAAGATAGAGATATTTGACTATTAAATTTAGTTGCAAAATTTAGATTTCACATTGCCATAAGAGCCAGTCAGCTCTAGAATAGCATCCCTGGCAGCAGCAATGAGCTCTGGCTACACAGGAAAAAGGGACTAATCCTCCATGTAAAGAATTTTGCACAAACATCCCATGGCACAGGCAGAGTTTGGGAATGAGGGACAGAGCTTGTGGCTGAGAGGGTGTTAGAGCCAGGAACGCCCAAGGCGACTGTGGCATGGCAAGGTTTTGTCTGTCGCTGGGATTTGCTGCACTAACAGAAGAAAGGGAACAGGATCAGCAGCCAATTTACAGGGGAAAAGCAGCTTTCCCTGTGCAAGGCTTTGTGAAGTTCAGTGCTTTTATGCTCTGTCCTCCCCTGCCCCATGCTCTACAAACAAGGTGTCTCTCTTGCAGAAAAGGCTGATGTTCTCCTCCTCCGTGCCAGTTTGCCGTCACACTTCCACCTGCAGCTCTCTGAGCTAGAGTTCCATGAGATTATTGGCTCAGGTACCACAAGTGAAAGTTCACCCACTTTAGATGTCTGATGTACACAACAAACATCTCTGTGCTTATTTATTCCAAACTATTTCAGGGTCTTTTGGAAAAGTCTACAAGGGACGATGCAGGAATAAAATCGTTGCAATCAAACGGTATGTCTGTCAGGCTTTTCCATCCCCTGGTTTGGAGTATTAAAACAGCCCATATTTTATGAAATTTTATGGTATTTTTGCCTTTCCATTTCCTCTTGTGTCAATTCTAAGCTACCGAGCCAACACCTACTGCTCCAAATCCGATGTGGACATGTTTTGCCGGGAGGTTTCCATCCTCTGCCGTCTGAACCATCCGTGTGTTATCCAGTTCATGGGAGCCTGCCTAGATGACCCCAGCCAGTTTGCCATTGTCACCCAGTACATCTCGGGGGGATCCCTCTTCTCCCTGCTCCATGAGCAGAAGAGGTATTCCCTCATCCTCTGCTCAGGCTTGCTGCACTGAATTTGGAAGACTCAGGAATCTGTGCTGATGTAAATGTTCATTTCAGGATAAGGCAACAGAGAAAGGAACACGCTAGAAAATGCTGAGCTTTGGTTCAGTTCATTGGGTATACGAGGGAAATTGATAAGTAACCACAAAATTGTCATTGTTGTTATTTTACAATATATACACATACATTACACAGATATATATATAACTTTATTTTCTGAAACACTTTAGGAGATTCTTTGATTTACAGATAAAAACGATTTACAGACAATTTTTGACTGTTTATTAACGTGGAGTAATTTTCTGTTTTGTTTCCAAAATACAGAACTCTTGACCTGCAGTCTAAATTGATCATTGCTGTAGATGTGGCCAAAGGCATGGAGTACCTCCATAACCTCACACAGCCCATCATACACCGGGATTTGAACAGGTCAGTCTCTGTCTTTAGCCTGAAAATTCAGGGAACATGAAGGCTCAAAGCCACAGTGACACTCTACAGTCTCCTCTGTGCTTGCAGATCCCTGTAACCATGTGATACCTCATTAACACTGAACTGCAAACAATCTCAGAGGTTTTATACAAACCCCTACAAGTCACATACCGTGATTGTCATTGAAGATTGCAGTAGCTGAAAAACAGTGTTTTCCTGCATATGCTTGGGTCTTTCGGAATTTCCATTTGTGAATGCTCAGTGGATTTCAGCACATTTCTGTACAGTCAAAGAGCAGGTGGTCACTTCCCCTCATCACTAAAGCTCCTTCCCTTTGTCCCTTTTACTCTAAATATTTCTCCATAGTCACCGAGCTCAGGAGTTTCTTGGTTTGCTTACTGCTTTGTTACAGCTAAATGCAGCTCTGATTGATCTTCTCTGAGAGACTGGGCACTCATCCAGCTCTTTGTTGGTATCTGAGTGGGAGCACTGAGTCCTCAGTGTTTGCAGGGAAAGACCTCTTCTTGTTGTTCTAGCTGTGAGAACAGCCTGTGATGTGTGTGTTTCAGTTGACAGGGGTAAAATGCCTAAGGAGATGAAAGTGATCCTTTCGCTAAAAACAAAACATGGTCCTTAGCAATGTCAGCCCTTGAGAGCAACAGGCATGCTGGAATGGGACCCTCCACTTCCTCTCTGAGCTTCTTCCACATCCCTGTGTCCCTGCCCAGGTTCCTTTTGGGCCACAACCCACAGGGATCTGAGGGAGAGCTTTGCTTTCGAGGCTGCAGCTCTTGCCTCAGCTGCGGTACAAGCTGAGAGCCTCATGCCTGACTGCTGCAGCCTGTGGGACTGCTCCAGGGCAGCCAGGACTCAGACCCCATGGCTCAGACCTCATGGCTCAGCTCCATGGTTCACACCCCACGGCTCAGCTCCATGCCTTGGTAGCCCTTAGAAGAACAGTTCTCCACTGAAGAATTCTACACTAAATAATGTTTCCCACAAAAGAAAACCCAAATCAGTATCTCCCTAGAGAGCCAGAAAGCATGTAATTGCCCCACAGAACTTTTACAGATGTATTTATGAGGGTCAGGAGATAATTTGCTGGATGGACATTGGTGCCACTGATGTGTGTGCTGAGAGCAGCTCAACTTCTGAAGCTTTAGTGTGAGAGCAGGAGTGATGTTTGCAGCGTGAGTTCTAGCCAGCCCACAGGCACAATTACCAGATGAAAATCTTTGCAACAACTTAAGAGAAAGACCAAGAGTGAAATTTCATGTTAAGTTTTGCCAGTGGCTTCACAGGAGCCTCATATTTTTTACCTTAAATTTTCACATAGCTCCTAACCCCCTTTGTGAGTTCTGAAATCCAATGCACCACACATAATGCATTAAATAAATCTGCAATATGGCTTGACAGAATAGAGAGGGAAATGAATCTTTCATGTCTCTACCCTGGAGAAGGGGTTATCCTTCCATTTGGAGAATAATTGGGAGTTTTATTTTGCTTTTCACTTCTGACAGCTATCAGCAATGGTGACACGTATCAGCTTATTACTACTTACACCATGGTGAGGGATGGCAGCCGCGATGATTACAGCACTTTCATGAAAAAGAGCCCATTTTAGTATCAATTTAATTTAAGCCATAGCAGCTGAACATGGCTGGAGCAAGCCTTTGAGCCACTGACCTGCATTTGATGGCTCTAACTATCCGTAAACGCTTCAGAGAGCTGCTCAGTGAGGGAGATGAAAGAGAGGATGGCAGCCTGGTGGTAATGGGGGATGGAGTCTGCAACTCCTCTTTGTTAAAACATCCCCTGTGAAATATTAAAATAGCCACTGTCTTTCATTAAACCCATAGCAAGTTTAAGGCAGAAGGATCTTCTCATGGTCCTGCTCCCTGGGAAAGGGACATGCTGTGCTCATTGCTTGCAGCAGGAGGGAGAAGCCACTGCCCCTGGCAGGCCCCAGAACCACATTCTTTCACAAAGCCAGGATGGCTGCACACTCCTCAGTCTTCCCTTCTTTTCTTCCTTCCATGGCATCGTGAGGAGAACCATGCTTGCTCTCACCATTGCAGTCCTTGTGTGACCTTAACAGAAGACAATTTCTGCTTCTGCTGAACTCATTATTAACCTTCTGCCAGCTGAGCTCAGCTCAGATTTTTCTTGCTGTATTTCTCAAAGCAGATGTTTTTGATGGGAACCTTCCAAGCCTTATTTCTGTGGGGTGTACTTTTTACTTCAGAAAAGAAATATCACTGACTGTGGCATTCCCTGGAGGTATCAGACTGACAAAACCCTCCCAGAGCCTGCCTCCTGCTCTCAGATGTGTCCAGCCATGTGCTCAGTGCCAAGATGAGCATTTCAGCATTGGCTTGTCAGATCCTGCACTAGGGAAGGTTCAGGCTGGACATCAGGGAGAGTTTGTTCACAGAAAGGGCTGTCAGGCATTGGAAGAGGCTGCCCAGAAGCACCACCGTCCCTGGCGGTGTTTAAGGAGAGACAATGAATATAACAATAAATACGAGAAGTAGCTATAGACATTAATTACCTATGCAGGTGATTTGAACTCCTCAACAGTTTAGCTATGACCCAAACCCTAACATTTTCACCATTTTTAAGACACTGTCAAACAATTAACTCTTTTTTTTCCCCAGTCACAATATTCTCCTGTATGAGGATGGTCATGCAGTAGTGGCTGATTTTGGAGGTAAGGACTTACATGAAACATTTGTAAATTAACCCTAGATTCTCTAAAACTAAATCTGTGCTGACTGGGAGGATCCTGTGGGATTGCACTTAATGCAGGGGGTTTGTATAACAAGGTAAGGGGGTGTGTCTGAGTCTGTATTGGGCTGGCAGCAATTCTTTCTCTTGTTCTGTTTCAGAATCTCGATTTCTGCAGTCCCTGGATGAGGACAACATGACAAAACAACCTGGGGTTTGTCTCTTGTTTTGTTCTGTGGAACTTACTATCAAATATACAGGCATACCCAGTTTAGGAGAAAATTACTATATGAATATATTATAATTTTATTATAATATTTTATTTTTATTAGACTATATATTACAATGTGATCTCCAGGCCTTTAGTCTGGGATTCTGCTTTTATTCTCACCCTACTGACAGGCTTACAGCCTGCTCAGCCTGTCTGTGTGGGGCTGAGACAGCACCAAGCTAATCAAGTTATGTATCAGGTGCAGTAACACACTGACTAGATTGTGCATGCCTTGTGAAAATTTTTCCTGGCAAATTAGCAGTTATTTTGTGAAGCAATGGAGGCAGGAAATAAGAAAACAAACATACAAATGCAGGGACAGATGCAGATATGAGGAAGCAGACACTGCTAACGCGTGGTTGCCGTTTCTGGTGCGCAGAACCTGCGCTGGATGGCCCCCGAGGTGTTCACCCAGTGCACCAGGTACACCATCAAAGCCGATGTCTTCAGCTACGCTCTGTGCCTCTGGGAGCTGTTAACGGGGGAAATTCCATTTGCTCACCTGAAACCAGGTAAGATGCTCAATGAATTAATGTTTTAAATTTCTCTGAAGTAGCTGCACTGTGTAATTTTAACCAATATCTCATTGAAGTGTATTGTTAAGTGCTAAGATAATGCATTTGGTGAAAAGCATAGAACTATCCCACTGTACTCATGTATATTACTCACTGCAGAGCTACACAACTTACAACTCCTTATCCAGGTCTAGGAACAAGTCACTCTGACTGCAGCTTTTTTTCTCACACGAGTGTTGGGATTGCAAAGCCATTCCTTGGTATATCTCCTGGTGTACCCCAGGAGAGCACCCACACCACGGTGAGGTACCAAGAGCAGAGCAACATTTCCAGGGCTGCACTTTGCACTCCTGAGATTCTGACCCCTGGATGTATGACAGGAGTTGTTAGAGGTCATGAGTGCTGCAGGACATGGTCAGAACCAGTATAGGTAAGGAGGGAGGGTTCAGACTCCTCTGCCAGTGAGACCGTCACTGCTGTCTGTATGTGGTCAGAAGTGAGCCTGTGGCCATGCTGATGGACAGCTCGCTCTTCTTCATCTGATTGAAAAACCCTCCAGGCCTTTATCCACAGGTTGGATGGCTCACATTACCATCCCTGCTGGGTGTCTCAGTGATGAGCAGGTGTGTTGCCAGGATCTGCAAGTGCAGGCACTAACGGATCTCTTGGGCTGTCCCTTGCAGCGGCAGCAGCAGCAGACATGGCATACCACCACATCCGCCCACCCATCGGTTACTCCATTCCCAAGCCCATCTCTGCCTTGTTGATGAGGGGCTGGAATGCCTGTCCCGAGGTGAGTGCCCCTGGCAGCAGGAAAACAGTCACAGCTGCGTAGGCTCTCCCTCCCCAAAACTCCAGTTTCAATGGGAAGGGTCACTGCATAGAGCCCCCAGACAGATAATAAGGTGTGTCAGGAAATACTGGAGAGTTGGTCAATTGAGGAGGAAAGTAAATTGACATTTAGCCATGCAATGAAACTTAATCATGTAACTTTGATTATGACTTGACTTATTACTGAAGGTGTAGAAAACTCCTTGCTGCTCTTAGGTGTTTGTAAGTAACTGCTAATGACAGCATGTAACACATATTCAGTTTAAATTAATTAGTAAGATGTCATATTAAAAGTGTTGGCTTAAGCAAGCACCGAGATGGATGCAGACTGTGTCTTGTCAGCGTTTCCACAGCCCATTTAGCCCCAGCGGGGAGGAGGATGGCTCTACAGGCAGGTTGGTCAGGAGCTTGTCTACTGCTTGTCACTGCAGTTGCTGTGTCCAAAGTCCTGTTCATGGGCAAAGAGGAAGCCAACCTAAAGAGCAGAACCAGAATTTTATTGATGGTGTTTTTGTCATCTTGTGATCTAGTCATTATTAGCTCAAATCTGATTGTTACAGATAGACAAATGAATTGCAGTTAAAGTTGTTATACGCACACCTCTTTGTTTCATAGCTCAGCACTGAACTTGCAGCTCCCATCAGGTACCCAGAGACTGACAGAAGATGCCATGAAATTCGGGGAGGGACAATGGAGGGGATGTGACTCATCCCATGCCGGTGTGTTGGTCTAATCACAGCAGATTTGCCCCCTTTTACCCAGCTCTGCTTTTGCTGTTGTGTTTGCAGGGGAGACCAGAGTTTTCAGAAGTTGTCACTAAGTTAGAGGAGTGTCTGTGCAATATCGAGGTAAGAACCTGGTTCCCACCATGGGGGTCTGTGTGTGTGCAAGCAGTTGGGAGGGTGAGGGGGGACAGGGACTGCGGCAGCAGCTGAGAGAAGAGGTGGCTTTGGAGCTGCTGGATGAGTCCAAGGAAAAGTGGGACGCAACTTACAAGAGCGAGAGCGAGAGAGAGCGAGAGAGAGAGAGAGAGAAAGAGAGAGAGAGAAAGCACTTGTAAGTATGCAGTAACAGTACCTTTTCTTCTTTTACTCAAGTTAATGTCTCCAGCCTCCAGCAACAGCAGCGGGTCCCTGTCTCCCTCCTCCTCCTCAGACTGCCTCGTGGCCCGGGGGGGTCCCGGCCGCAGCCACGTCGCCGCTCTGCGCAGTCGGTTCGAGTTGGAATATGCCTTGAACACACGAGCGTATGCTGTCTGGTCACAGGGGTGTGTACAAGCCACCACGGGGCTCAGAGGAGGGAGAGAGGCTCTGAAAGGCTCAGACTGAGATGACTGAATGAAGGAAGCAGGCTGTGCTGCTGGGGCATAGCACGGCAGGACCAGGAGAGCGCATTGCCAGACTTGTGCTGTCACCTGTGCCCATCACAGAGCCTAGAGCCCAGGCTGCCTTTGGGAGGGCAGCAGGGGAAGGTGAAGATATCCGTGCTGAGAAGGGAAGGGACAGATGGACAGACAGACAGATAGAATCTGGAGCCTTCCAGCAGCTACAGAGGCAGGAGACACCAGTGTAAGGAAGAGGCTCACAGAGATCTGTGGGAGTCAGCATGTCTGGGGCTGTTCATACTGAGGTGCATCCTGTACCTTATCACTGGGAGAGCTGGTTTTGAGGGTAAACATAGCAACCTCTCATCTCTATCCCATGGGGAGCAAGCATGCTGTGGTGATGGAATGGTGCTCCTCATCCTGCGGAGGCAGCACTGTGATGAGTCCAAACCTCATCCTTGAGCACCACTCAGCAGTCAGAGTCAGCAACAGCAGAGTGAGCTGGGCCCTCCTGATTCGCTCCCATTAACTGGGATCTGAGAGGGGCTGTACTCCAGGCTGATGTCTCATGATTACTACTGTCCTTTCCTTTCACTCTGTTGAAAAGGTTCTTGTACTCTGGAGACATGCCTTCATCAGTCGTATCTGAACTGACACCTGCTGTTTAATTTGCAGCACTGGGCAACCCCCTTCTCAGGACCTGTCTCTGGATGAGATGAGAAGGAGCTTCCAGTGCCCACCCGTGGACAAAAATGGTGAGTTAATGCAGGGTGCTGCTCCAAGCTCACAGAGCACCACAACAGGTTATCCTATTGCCACTGCAGGAACAGGGAGACAGGGGCACTGCTGCTGTGCCCAGCCACAGGTGACCCTCTCTCTGCACCTTGCAGGGTATGTGTCGGACCCCTTGAGCACCATGAGGTTCCACTCGTGCAGCAGCAGCGGCAGCTTTGAGGACAGCAGCTGAGGGAGGGACTGTCCTCTTGCCACCAGCCTGGAAATTGACCCACAGTGCTCACCGAACCCTGAGTGTCACACCGAGATCCCTGGACTGAACAGCTTTAGTGTTTATGACAAATGTCCCCGTCCTACATTGTCCTTTAGCATCTCCTGCTGCTGACCTGCCCCAGGGCTGGGTTGGGTGGTGTTCTGCTGGTCTGTGACAAGGGAATGCCCACGAGGGATGCTGCATTCTCATTTTGGGCACTGATAACATGGACAAGATGCAGTTAGAGAGGCACCTGTTATATTCCACAGCTCTGAGACAGGATGCCCTTAGCTTGAATGGCCCTGAGGCAGGGGGTGTCAGCCTGCCCTGGCTGGGAGGTGCCCAGGAGCCACCAGACCCCAACCCCATCAAGACAAGGAGCAGTCTGTCACCCCTCCCACACCATCCACCCACTGTGTTGCTCCTGCTCCTGGCCTCTGAACCAGACCTGATTTGGTTTTTATTTTCCCAGAGCCCCAGACACCTCCCGTGTCCCATTCCCCACTCTGGGCTGGCACAGCTCCCCAGCACAGCAGCCTTGGCCGCAGCTCCTCAGGGCCCTGACCCTTGGGTGCTCTCCTGCTCACTGAAAACACGGAGGTTTGGCCCACCTTCCCTGAACTCCTCCAACTGCCCTTGTTTTCTTTTCCACTTGCTTGGTTTGGTTTCAGGGATTGTTTTTCCTAAAGAGTGTAAACTTTCCTTCAACAGGGATTTTTTTTCTTACAAATATCTCTGCACTGTCTTTTTCCCTTGATTAAAGCAACCATGCAGTGACTCTGCATTTGGTGACTCAGCAATTAGGCCTGAAAACCAGAAACTAAACTGGATTAGAGAATTAAAAATGGGGCAAGGGAGCAGATTTCATGTGCATTAAAACCTCTGTGTATTCATCAATACCTGAGCTGCTGGTGTAATCCCTGAGCACCTCCTCAGAACGTGTCAGAGGTGGACACGTGGAAACAATAAAAAAGTTATAAGAAAGCAAAACTTTTGTAGTTTAAAAAGCTCTTTGCAAAGCCAACTGCTTGAAAAAAAATTACTAGAAATTAAAATTACTCATTCCTTGAAGAAAACAATGTCTTAGTTAATTGGTCTCTATAAAAGAAACATCAGGCTTAGGGGGAAAACGTGTTTCATAGAGCAATCAGTTAGTAGTACAAACAAAAACTCTAAAAAATGTAAATTACTGAGTAGAACATGCTCTGAAGCTGTTTGTGGGAATGCAAGTAGTCTGTGCTGTTCCCAGAGAAGCCCAAGGAGCCCACACTAAAATAGTTACCAAGAATGAGATGCTTTGAGGATTCTTATCCTGCTTTGGAGACCTGCCAGTGCCTGGCAGCTGTGCTGATACTTGAAATTGTTTAACATATCAGCAATAGATTATTAAAATAATCCGGTGTCCAACCAGACAGGGGCTTGGACCACAGCCAGGAGCAAGCCTGGCATCCCTGCAGCAGAGCCCAGCGTCCCCTGGCATGGCACAGGACAGCTGGCACAGCACAGCACAGCATGGTGAGGCTGCCTCAGAGTCTGGGCTGGCACTGCCCCACCAGGCAGGGAGCATGCTTGGCCATGCCTGGTTTGCACAGCTGAGCCCCCAAACCCTTCGGCAGTTCTCAGCCCAGACACCCACCTTGCAGCTTATGTTTCAGCCAAGTGGACATGCCGCCCACAGGCAGCGTCCCAGGTGGTGGCTGTGCCCATCACCATCCCGCACCCCTGCCAGGGGCTTGATGCACAGTTCCAGGAGCAGGACTTCAGACCTTTCCCATCCCGTGCCTGCAGTGCACAGCTGCACGGTTTTAATCTGGTGAAATGCATTTCTTCGGCCTGTGGAATTTCAGGAGGTTCCAGCTGTGCGAGGCAGTAACAACACACCTGAGGCACAGCCATCAACAGCCAGTGACAGGCAGCTTAGAACACCTGACAGTTCAGGGTGTTACAAAAGCCTTCCTGATGAGCCAAGAAGGAACTTTGCCAATGGTAACACCGTTGGATAGTTTGCTTTGCTCACATATGCTCACTGTAATAATTAGTCGGGTTTTTTTTTTGCTGAACAACTTGTTTTTCCCCAAGTGCCACCTACTTTTCACTTTGAAGCTCATTACTAACTAGCACCAGACAGGAGAGCCAAAAGGACTATGGGAATCATTTCCAAACCTATAAAACTATCCCTTTCCATGGTTTTGCTGATGATGAAACTTTTCCTTCTCGGATGACAGAGGCACTAATGTTTTGAAAGTCCACACATGTTCCTAACCACAGGACTCCTTCCCCCAGTTTGCTACAACCATACACACAAGTGCCATTTATAAATATTTCAAGAGTGTTAAATAATAAATTGTCAGCATTCTGGTTCCTTACAATCATGCTGCTCTGTTCATCAGGGCCTGCTCTGATGTCCTGGGTCTCCTGCAGCCCCAGAGGGGTTCCCAGAGAATTCCTGCATCCCCCTCTGCCTTTGCTGCCCTGTAACTCTTGAATTGCCACCCTTACGTCCCAATGCTCAGGTGCTGCTGTGCCCACAGCCCTGGGCATGAGTTTTGCAGGGGAACCTGCACAATGCAGCTATAGCAGCATAAACCCTCCACCCAACATCAGTGTCGCCCTTTTGGCAAGCAGAAGCAGACACCACAGACCAAGCTCTGCTGCACTGGCAGGGTTTATTCCTGCGATTAAATCACTGGCAAAAATGGAAGGAGCAGCACAGACTGGTACAGTGTTTAATAGACACGAGTGCACATACAGGTGTGGTATGTACAGAGCAAACACAACCCTCTGAGATGGTCCTTAGCACAGATGTGTGCAGACTGAATGTACAAATGCAACTGTGTCAGTACAGGAGGGAACACACAGCAACCACTGCTTCACATTTGAGTTTTCTGTCGCACGTATATTGATCTGAAGTGACTCAACACCAGTCCACTCAAAATCCTGCTCACTTCAGCCTCATTTCCCTATGTGAAAACACTGTTACGGTCCCCTTTGAGTGGGGCTGAGTCTGTCTCCTGCACCCACCAAGCAGTGCCTAGAGGTTGCTGCATGCCCAGCCCCAGGTGGTCTGCCCAGAAGGATCTTG
>NW_008668397.1:41192-43244 GCF_000695815.1 Acanthisitta chloris
CACAGAGATGGACACCCAGAGACAGTTCTACACTGACCACCCTCCTGCAGTCTCATCTCAGGCTCTGGGCCAGGGAGTCACTCCTGACACCAGCAAAAGCTCTAGGCCAGACTTTATGCATTTACAAATACTCGCTAAAATTGTTCTGATTTAATAACTTTAAAAAACTTTTCAAAGTGCCAAGAACACCCTGAAGTGTGGCCAGCGGCCATCCTGGATCCCCAAGGAGAGGGAAGTCCCCACATGCCCCAGGCACACAGGGCACAGTGCAGTAAAGCTCCCCTCCCCTAATGTGGGAAGTCCTCAGGATAAAACTTGTGTGTGAGTCCACCTTCCACCCCGATCCTGCTGTTCCACACTCTGCTGAACACCCCCACATGCTCTCACCAGAATTAGAGCTGTAATGTGCACAACTGCCCCTGGCACAGCAGTGAGGTCACAGCCCAAGTGACAAGAGGCTGCAGCTCAGAAAGGCAAAGACACCCCAAAAAATTACAGCTACAGTCATACCTGGGCACCCTGTACAGACAAACACACACAGCACATCTGTGCTCAGCCTCCTGCCTGCCTGCAGGAGCAAGTGGTGCCTGGGGAGGAGAGGAAGTTTAGCTAGTCCAGTATTTCTCTGAGTTTTGGGGAAAATGAGCAACACACAGCTGTGGAACAATCCTTGTGATTACTGTCTCCATCATTCCAAAGGAGAGCTGTTTCCTGGGCTGGGAAACACAGGCTTGTTTCACTTGTCTGCTGCACACTGAGGAGCTACTCTGATGAAACATGACAGGTGGTTGTGGTACTCACAGATTGAACAGAGGAGTGACATCCCAACTGGCACAAATCCACAGCCAGTAGTGTGGATGTTGCAGGACACAGCACTGAGGAGCTACAGAAAAAGCTCACAGCCGAGTTTGTTCCCCATCCTGGGGCTGTTCTGATGACACAACCACTGGGTCTGGATTTGCACCATCCTACGGCACAATGAGCAAATGTTACAGAAGTGCTGAACTTGGAGCTCCTGAGGTACTGCTGTGACATCTACCACAAGCAAAGGCCAGAGGAACAGGGGAGCCAAGTGCTGCCACTGACTTGAGCACTAGAGCCCATGGGTGCTGCCAGGGCTTGCCCAGTGCCACTAGCGCTGTGGCATGCCTGATGGAGGGATCTGCTCTGCATGGCCAGAGAGGAGAGACGGCAGAGAGGCTGTGAGAATTAGTGCCACAGCGAAAGGATTCACATGGCATTTGGGGAACAGAAAAGAAAGCAGAAGCCATCACCTAAAAGAATTTAGCATTCTTTGCCCCAGGTACCAGCAGCAGACACTTAAGGAATGGGCAAGGAATGGGAACAGGTGGTGACAGGGATCAGCCTGGGGGCTCCAGTGTCACCAGGGGTAGCGATTGACCCACAGGACTCACCTGACGGGGACTGCAGCTCCTCTGGTCCGTGTCAGCAGCTCCCAGGATGCCTGAGGTCCCTCTGAGGGAACTGTCCTTACTCTGCTCCCTAGCCCCCGCAACACTCCCTGCACTCATCGAGACACCCACTACCTTGCTGTCTCCCATATTTTCATGGGGGCCTGGCTGCTCCCTCTTGGTTCTCACTCCTGCCTGCTCCATCCCCTCCTGCTGCCTGTCCTTGCCCCCTGCTGCCCCTGTCCCAGCAGCTGCCAGCTGTGGCTGGGTGCCCAGGCACAGCCCCTCACCTCCTCCTGCAGTCCCTCTCTCCCCTGGCTCCATTCCCCCATCCCCTTGGTCAGGGTTGCTCAGGAAGGTGTCTGCAGTCAGCTGTTCCCCTGGGGACATAGTGTGTCTCACGTCCCCACAACATGGACAAGTGCATGGAGCTGTGTCCCACTCCCACTCTGCCTCGCCCTGGCCCTCAACTCCTGCCAGCAATGGCTCACTTCCCTGGCACCCCCGTCCTGCCTCCTGGTTCAGCCCTCTCTCATCAGTCACAGCTCCATCAATCACCCTTTCCCTGTCCCTCCCAGACTCTTCAGCTGCTCCCCTTCCAGTGGCTGACACCCCTTCTGCTTCTGCCACTCCTGTCCCG